>NC_133487.1:7641982-7657111 GCF_025370935.1 Choristoneura fumiferana | reverse complement strand
TTTTTTTTCTAATTTTCACTTTAACCTACAACGAATTGCATAACAACAAATTGCTTTAACTTTTAGAATATAACTCGAATTGAATAATATAACTTTTAAGTAACAACGAAACGTAAACGAGTGCTTCGCGGAGCTCCTATTTCGCATGGTTGAGGCACTTCGTGCCTTGGTGAAATACTAACCTAACCTATTTATTTACCTACACAATATATACGTACATTTAGATATTCAGATTCGAGAAAGAAAATAATTAAGACCTTAACATAAGTATGAGAACTAAATGAAAAATAAAAAAAATGAAAATGTTTTTTGGGATATTTTAATTCTGGTTAGATAAGTACGTTTTAAATCCCTATTCGCCTTGGGCCTGCGTGAGAACTACAGTTCAAGCCTTTTCAATCTGAGAGCAGGCCTGCTGTGGGACGTATATCTACTGGAGACGGGACGATTAGAATTTGTCGATTATTTTTGTTTTTATTAAAATTAATGTCTTCATTTCTGTCTTGTGTTTGTTGCCAGGCACTTTGAACTCTGTGGAGTCGTACATAAGTTCAGATTTGCCGCGGGAATACCAAGCCGAGGCAAAAGAGCGCGGCGTTATCAACTACGGCACATGGGAGTCTCTTGTAAACGGGTAGGTTGTGTTTTGTCTTTGAATTTTTTAGCTGGTGGTGGGAATCGAACCTTGTTGCTCGTCATTCTGTCAATGTGTTCTCATAACAGTTATTTCTTTTCAAATTATTTGCCAAATCAATTGGTAAAAAATTTTACGATACGTTCCTATAAAACTTTGTGTGAATATCAAATGAAAGATATCGAATGAATTGGGAGAATCTCAGAAATATTTTTGTTTATAATTTCAAGATAAATAATTATGAAGCTATTTGAGAAAGTAGGTGAAAATTTACCATACTTCCCGTTTTACAAAAAAAAAAACAACAAATAGACCTTTATTTACATATTAAAGGAAATCATAATCATTAAAAGACTAGCCTGTTACCCGCGACTCCGTCCGTGTAGAATTCGTTAAAACTATCCTATGTCCTTCCCCGGGACTCAAACTACTTGTGTACCTACCCAATTTCATCTACATCGGTTCAGCGGTTTTGCAGTGATAGAGTAGCAAGCAAACAGACTTAAAAACTTTCGCATTTATAATATTAGTGGGGTTTTTCATTGATGATTTCCTTGGGTAAAAATATCCTACTTTGTTCAATCTCGGAAGAAAAACACTTAAATTTTTATTTTTTGTTGAAATTGCAGTCAAGTAGCGTATTGTTTTGTTTCCAGGTTGGCGCACTCCAACGAGCTGGGTCCGCTGCGAAGGAAACTGTTCCCGGAAAAGCTGCCTACTTTCAAGCCCAAACTGCAGCCTCGGTATGTGTAATGTTAAAATATTTATAAAAAAGCGGCAAAGTGCGAGTCGTATACGCCCAGGATAGGGTTCCGTAGCCATTACGAAAAAAACAAATAATATTTTTCCAAGGATTTCGTATTGTGTGCTGAATCTTCCAAGTTTAGATATATTTTATACCTTAGGCTGCTATTTAATTAATTCTCAAGCAATCTTTTAGCCGCTATAATTTTTCTTGTAAATTTGATATTAAATATTTCTGATTTTTTTCAAATTTTCCCACCCAACTGTTTAGACACTCGATTTCAATGAAAATTTGCACTTTAAAGTTGAAAATTTCGCCAACAGATCACTGAATAGAAAAATTATCTTAGCAACCCCCCAATGGTTTTAAAATACCTATCCAACGATACCCCACAATATAGGGTTAGTCGAGAAAAAAAATCACCCCCACTACGTCTATGGGAGGTATTTTTTTTTTTACTTTATTTTATTGTACCACTTTGTCGGCGTGACTAATATGTATATTCATGTCAAATTACAGCTTTCTAGTACTAACGGTCTCTGAGCTTACCCGCGGACAGACAGACGGACAGACATGGCGAAACTAAGGGTTCCTAGGTGACTAAGGAACCCTAAAAAATAGAGGCAAACATTTGACTTTGGCATTGTATTTATTCCTTATTCCCCAGCTCCGCAATCCACAAGCACGAAGGTGTCTGGTGCGTACCATTTATGGGTACAGACTCGTCCATAGTGTACCGCACCCAACGCTGGTTCTACGAGAACGATCACAAAAGGCCCGTCCAGTTCAAGCCCTACTTCAAGCTGGGGGGGTTAATTACCACCGCCTTCGCCGCCCTGGCTGGAGTTATACTCTTCTTTATGTCCAAGACTTCGGTGACCAAGAGACTGCTGCTGAATCATCCTAGGTAAGTCATAATACATGTAATTTATCGAATCAGGCGTTACTTTGCGGAGGTCCATATCAATGAACTAAAATAATTACTTTGCTCACCCGCGACCATAATATAGATTTCAGATCATAATATAGATTTACTTAAAAAAAGGTCACGACCTGCACATCTACGTAATCTATCGTACGTAGCAAGACATACGCTACCCTCTGTTGTCAACGTGTACGGTAAAAGAACCTGGGAATATTTACTGCCAAAATTCCTGAATGAGTTACCTGAAAATTTATATTACAACATCTGTGAATGCCCCCACAGATGTAAAAAAATTCTAAAAACATTATTTCTACCAGCAGGAAAAATAATAATGTAGTGTATTTTTGGCTTTTCTTATGGCACAAAATTACTAAAATGTACCTATTTATTTAAATGTAGTCTAGTATTAAGCGATGCAGCGACAGATAAACCGTGCTCGGTTTAAGTTCGCTTCCTAAGCTACTTATTGTGAACTTTATTTTATTTCTTGTATAAATAAATAAAAAAAAAAAAAAAACTTATGATAGCTACGTTTATGCAAGAAATGTATAGTGAACGGTTGTGTTGCTCTTACGATGAGCTCTGCTTTTGTTCGAAGCGCCTCAGTGTGTTCTTCCATACATCGTTATCGCGGGGGCAAAAACGATTCGACAGTACTGAAAGATTATGACAAATAAGCATAACAGAAGTGACAATCGAGCAACATTTTATGCCTACGAGCTCAAAACTTATTAACTTTATTTCTAACATTAGACCTCCATACTTTATTGATAATATATAATTAAAAAGATTAACTACGCAACTGCAACGCAAAGTCTTCAGTCACTTTTCCTATTTGACATTGTCATTTATTAATTATTCGTAATAGTAATTGTGTTCACAACATAATTACCGAGTGCTTTAAAAATGCCGCGAAGGAAAAAAACGTGCGATGAAATTGTGGAGTTGTGGATAAAGGATTACCCCGAATTACAAGCTTGCGATAAAAAAATATATTGATCTAAGTGCAACGTTAGTTTCCGTCAAACAAAATCTTCTGTGGAACGACATTTCAATTTGCAATTTTAACTTCTTAGATGCTTAGAATTTGTAGGCAGAATATATCCGTTTTACTAAATAGACATTCTGTTGTATCTATTCTTTAACTGATTTGTTTTTGCTCCCGCGATAACGATGTATGGTTCTTACAGTGTGGAGGTGGAGGAACTGCATGAACATAGTATGTATTACATTTATTGCATAGAAGTAGCTATCATAAGGTCGCGGGTGAGCAAAGTTGTTTCAGTTCATTGATATGGATCTCCGCAAAGTAACGCCTAATTCAATTGGGTGTCCGCATATGCTTCGCGACTGGACAAGGCGTGTACGGTTAAGGAGTTTAATTCATTGGTCACCATGGAACCATGTCACAGTAAACGTCATAGTGACATCGAATTTAATTAACAAGGAAAGTCGTAACGACTTTTCCTCTGAAAAGGTTCCATGGTGGAATACTTACTTACCTATAAAACGGCTCCAACCTTGTCCGTCACTCCTTTCAAATAAGGTATACACACAGGCTGTCAAGCCACATCAGGATATAACGTTTTAAACTTTCGTGATTCTCACTCATAGTCAAAATACCATATACGGGACTTATCACGCTATTTTTACACAAGTAATATTTACCTCGACGTTTCACGAGTACAGACACCACTCTCCACTCGTCGGTCTACTCGTAAAAATAGCGTGATAAGTCCCGTATATGGTATTTTGACCACATCAGGATGTTTGGTTCTACATTTCATTCTGGGCTGGCACTTATTCATCACAAATCCATTGCGCGTTAGCACCTCCTGAACATGTCTCAGCTGTTCAACGAATTCAGAGTCACAGATCAAATGCCCTATTTTGCAACTCACAACGGATTCCTGTTGCCAGATTCTTCTCGTTCGGCTTGGTGACACGCCAGGGTCCTTCGGAGAATGTGATGAACAACACCAAGTTCCAGTTCCAGCTGTTTGGGGAAGGATGGGAGCGCGGCGTGGATGTGGAGGCATCCAAACCCAACAAGAAGGCTGTCGTTACGGTATGTATCTATAATTTATCTTTATCTATATTTAACGATCTATATGCAACAATATTGTAGCATGTAGGTACAGTTGCTATCAGATATTTCGGAGCCGCCAAGGTGTTCAAAAATATCGGCACATGCACTCTATTATTAAGATTCATGTTTCAATATTTTTGATCTCCTTGGCCGTTTCGAAATATCTGATTATATAAAAATTAGATTTTGCCCGCGGCTTCGTCCGCTTGGAATTCGGTTATCGCGCGCTGTTCCCTCGGGAACTCTGCATTTTCCGTGATAAAACTAGCCTATGTCACTCTCTGGCCCATAAATTTATACCGAAAATCACATCGATCCGTCGCTCCGTTTCGACGTGAAAGGCGGACAAACACACACACACACACACACACACTTCCGCATGCAACCTACCATTTTAATAATTGTTCTACTATGCAATAATTAAACAAGTAAATAAACGTCTCATTATTCTGATCGCAGGGGACGTCTATTTTACTGTTTCGTCCAGAATTGTTTTAGGCACAGGATAGAAAAATGTTGTTATACATAAAGTCGTCAACATAGAATTTTGTAGAAAAAAGATTTTGTGCACTTTTTCACTGGGATTATTATAATTAACTAGCTTTTGCCCGCGACTTCGTCTGCGTAGATTTTTATATTTACACAATACTCGATAGGAATGAAGTTAATGTCCCGCATTGGCCGTTTCTTGGAATTTTCGAAAAATCCCTTCAAACTACAGCTAAACAATCAACTGAAAAATCTGATCATGATCACCAAGTTTCACATCTAAATTGCTCAAGAAATAAGATTTTTATTCTTTGCTTACTTTTTTCCTACATCGAGTGATCTCAAAGATTGCGTACATGTCTTTGGGATCGCAACCCAGCCTCGCGCTGGCTTGCCGTTTCAGCCGAAAGCGAAGCGGCCTGCCCGGCTAGAGCGGCACTGAGTCTCCCATCGCGGTCTTCCTCAGACTCCTGAGACCGTGCCGTGCCCGGTAGTCGATTCGTTTTTTTCGGGAAGGCATGGTAACGCCTGTAAAATGCGAGTCCCAAATCCGAAATCGTTTAAATTTACTCCGCAAAAGAAAGAGAAAATGTTTTTTTTTTTAAGTACTCACCTTCGTGACCATTATTAAGTGCTTAAAAGAGGCAATACGTATGAATATTGATGCGATATAATTCGTCATCATCAGCCGGAAGAGGTCCACTGATCGAAAAAGGCTACCCCTACAACGCCACAATAATAATACTCGTAATAAATCCATTTATTTCGGGCAACTTGGCCCATACAATAAATACCTTACAGACTAACGTACTACATATAATCAATATATTACAATACAAATAAATTATAAATTACAATGAACGACAACTCGCCACTTGCATCCACCGGTTTCCCGCAAGTCTCACGATGTCGTCATTCTACCTGGAGGGAGGCCTGCCAACGCTTCGTCTTCCGGTCGCCGCTCCTCGAGGACTTCTCCCCCAATGAATAATAATGAATATCTGTTCTTCGAGCGATGTGGCCTGCCAATTGCCACTTCAACTTGCATATAATTTTTCGAGCTATGTCAGTGACCCTAGTGCTTCGCCGAATTTTCGTATTCCGGATATAAATTAATTAGGAATAATTTATGTCATTTTTCTATTAATTAATTATACGCGTGTTGAATATGAGTGTTGATGTACCACTACGTAACTATGTTAACTCGTTTGTTTTCATAGTTCTCCATAAGATGGCACTGTGAAATGTGTTGCAATTCATTTATTTTTGTTGTATCAATTACCTATTCAGTTAAATTTCTTGATATCCGTACACCCTCTTTTAACTTAGTCAATTTGGCTAAATCGGCGCCATCTGTTAGTGTAACAGGGTACTCGATAGCGATACTTATACTCGTACGCGTGTTGATATGTGTGTTGATTTTACCATTACTTATACTTCTTTTTTTAGCATTAGAAAGAAGGCAAGCGATCTTGATGTGTCTTTATATTGAAAAAAACTTTTGCAAATAAGTCACAACAAATAGTAACAATTAGCAAGGATATAATGATCATTTACATGCTTTTGGTATCATAAAAGTAATAGCAACTGTTTTTTAAAACGTTTTTCAATAAAAAGACTCGTCAAGATTGTTTACCCTTTTTCTAATGCTAAAAAACTAAGTAACTATGTAAGTAAACTCTTTTTTATTAGTTTACTCCATTATTTACTGTTTACCCAGTTCTCCAAAAGATGGCATTGCAATGTGTGGCAATTACTTTATTGTCGTTTAATTTTAGTCGTATTAGTAAATCAATTAAATTATTCAATTAAATTTGTTGATATCCGTACTCCCTCTTTTAAACTTAGAGTTAATTTGGCAAAATCTTTCAGTGGCTTACTCGAGTCACAACGTTATTAATTTCAGCGCCATCTGTTAGTTTATCAGGGTACTTGATAGTCATAGCACGTATTTGAAAACTTGAAGGTGGAAACTTAACTCAATCGAATCGAATGTAGTAGCTACCTCCACTTTTAGGGGTTGAATTTTTATACCCTAAGGGTCGAATTTTTGTAGCCTATAACCTGGCCGGGGATTTTCTCTCGTAAGATTAGTAAAGTTTGCATAAAAAATCCGTTCAGCCGTTCTCATCGTGATGCGCGGTCAAATAAACGACAAACAGATAAACAGACAAAAATTCTAAAAACTGTTGGAACGTGTTCTGTTATCGATTCTAAGTATCCCCAGACAACTTTTTTTCGAATATCTTCCATGTACAGACTTTCGACCCTCTTCAGCTTTATTATATGTATAGATTACTATTCCTACTAATATTAGAAATGCGAAAGTCTGTGAGTAGTTATGTGTGTGTGCGTTTTTAGGATTATATGTGCTAATATAAAAAAAAATATAAGTATATATATATATTTTACCAGGTGAAAGGCGTCAACCCGGGTTACGGAGCGACAGTCACCGCTCTCTTGTTCTCAGCTCTAACCTGCTTGAAAGAAAGTGACAAAATGCCGGGAACGTGAGTACACTGTCTGACTAGCGTAGAGGAGGTTGCTTTGGGTGTTTACCACACCAATAAATCGATCGTCGATCGACGCCATCAATCGATGGTAGAATGGATTGATCGACATCGATCGACTGTTCCTACTACACCAATCGATCAATCGCTTAATCGATCGACATTAAACAGTAACAGTTAACGGTACCCGTCGATCAACAAAACCTACCACGCCAATCGATCGGTGTCAATTGATGATCAATCGATTGGTGTACTAACACCCTTCGATAGATTAATAATCGATATTGAGTGGTTAACATCCAAGGTAAGATTTTTATACTATATTTGTTTAAACTACATTCTCTAAGTACAGGGTGTCTCTGACCATGGGCCTTTTAATTCAAGGTTCGATTCTACTCACAAAACTAAGCTACTTTTGTTATGTAACATTTTCAAAAAAACTTAAATTTGGATCATTTATTGATCCTCAAAGTTTAATTGTTAAATTAGTGTATCGCACATGGCGGTGTTATCGCTGTCTCTCGGTACGGGGGCCTTGAAATAATTTTTGACATTTATTTGACATCTCTAAGATAAACATTCATCAATGTGCCGTCAATTTAGTATTGTATCGCATACATTGAAAATTACATTTAATTTTTATGAAAAGAATTAAGTCATATTTTTCAAAAGTAGCAGAAAGTAGCAGAACAAAAGTAGCAGAGCAGAACAAAAGTAGCTTAGTTATGCGAGTAGAATCGAACCCTGGATTTAAAGCCCCATGGTCAGACACACCCTGTATATTATTTGGGAAACAATAATGTACAACTCGGAATGTACGCCCAATAATGTACGACATGATAATCCGAAGCATTTTTGCTTCCGATTATCATGCCGTACATTATCATAGTCGCGCATTATCAGGGCGTACAAAATATTGCACGTGCTGTAATGTACGACGTGATAATCTGAATCCAATCGATTCGAATGAATAGACATTTTTCGCCGCGGATCGAGCGAGCGCAGCGAGCGAGATCGATATAATCGGAGCAGATCCGACGCGGCCGGGTTAGGTTGAAGGGCGAGAGAGTGCGAGCGAGGCGGTAGCTCTCGCACTTCGTTAGGTTTTTTTTTTAATCATGTAGATCGTAAGTCATGATAATCGGAAGACATAATGCTTCGGATTATCACGTCGTACATTATTGCGCGTACATTAATGGTTTCCTGCTAGTTCGGTACGGGGTGATAATGCACGGCATGATAATTCGTGCACTTAAGCACGGATTATCAGGTCGTGCATTATTTAAGCGTGCATTAACATGTCGTACATTAACTACACCCTATTATTTGACTGTGAGGATTATAACATCACAGTGTGATATATTTCAAACTCGCAATTTGACTTGTCAACAACCAAGCAATTTAGTTATATAATACAAAAATGACACTTATTAATACAATAATTCAAAGAGCATCAGCAGCATACGGAAGTAGTCGTGTGTTCCGAATTATTACGATGGGATATTATTATTTACTACATCTCTACTTGTTTGCCTCCTTATGTAATAAGAAATCATATTTTTTTCATAATAGGTAATATTGGGCAAAGCTCTGCGCAGGGGGCGGCACTAGCGCAAACCACCATGACAACGTCAGTTCTTTTTATATTTTATCTACACCCATATAGTAGATCCTCAATTATGCGTTCAAAAACCATAGATAATGAAATGACCAGCATTACGACATTGGATTCTATTATGAACACGGCTGTATCGTAATGAGATTTCATACATCATTACAGCACGGGGGGGGGGGGGCGACCACGTGCAGCAGCACAGGACCCCTATTACGATACAGTTGCATAAAATACTATTGTCACCATGATGGATCATGACCAAAGAGTATTAGTTCCTATTGAAATGATGACATTAGTAGCAAAATAACATTATATTTACATCAGTAGTAACGACAGAGCTATATTTCCAAAGATTTAATTGAAAATAATATGATGTTTATTATGTGGGTATGGCCATCCTACGGACATTTAAGATACTCAAAAAACTGTATACGGTTTGTGCTAATGCTGCACTCTGATGGCAGGAAGTTGCAGTAATATTGCTTATTTTTTTTTTGTTACAGAGGTGGAGTACTAACAACAGGAGCTGCGTTTTCCAAAACGGATCTCATCAAGAACTTGAATGAAAACAATCTCACATTCGAATTCCAACTCCAGTAACTTTATATACTAAGTTAATTAATATGCTATATTTAGAAATTAAACGGCTGCGGGTCCACTAGAGCTGTTTGAGTTAGCTAAGCGATCTGTGACGAAAAACATACACCAAAAGCGAGTAAAATCAAGTACAGTTAAAAAAAATAACTGTCAGCATAAAAGCTTGTATATAATTGCGCTGTGAGATCTTGATAAAGATGCACAATGTCACCCTAAAAGGGTTTCTTTTTCCTCTTGAGGCATGAAATCAATGATAGAGGAGAGCTGCGCTAAGCGAAGCTGGGAAAATGATTCTATTGCTGTATTATTTCCTCGCGAAACTCTGGTGGTGATGCAGCTTTATTATTGTACAATTTAATGCATTTACTGTCTATTTAATTGTTTATTTTGTAAGGGTTTATGTTGGTTTTAACTTTGATATTTTATATATGTTATGTAACTAATATAATGTTTGAGACCTTTGCGATTTTCACTCATCGACATAATACTGCTCCCTGGTCCATAACACATTAATATACGAGTTAATGAAATAACTGACAATCAGAAAGTAGTTTCTTCAGAATCGAGAGTAGAATCTATCCCATAAAAACATTAATTTGGAATGAGAGCCTAGTTCAATATTATGATGCCATATCGAAAATACAAACTGAGACATGGATGCACAGGAAAACCAGAAAAAGAGACCAGCACTGGGAATCGAACCCAGGTCCTCAGCATTCCGTGCTGCGTGCTATAACCCCTACACCACTGCTGGACAGGAATCTAGACACGAATTTTTCCTATACATATCTCAAGTTGCTTATTTTTACTTTGCTACTTAAGGTGGCACGATTTCCATACTAATTTATTTACACAATCATGAGCGCTTGAAAGAATAATTTGAAACTAAAATCACATCTGTTGACGTTTATTTTGTTCTTTATTTGAGGCATTTTTTATTTATATAAAGAAAGCTTTTGATTAATAGCTTAATCTAGATTATTATTTTAGTTAATTTTTGTCAATATGTGAGTGGACGGCGACAGTATCGTACGCCAACGGCTCGGTTAGTAGTGTGCGTTTCAGCTACGTTGCCAACTCGCCGACAATTCGATGCTAAGCGACGTTGCCAGATTGCGTTTGATTTGTCTGATCGAAATCACATTCCCATTTTGAAGCTCGTTTATCTTTTTTTTTAATATTTTTGCTGGCCATTGGTACAAAGTCCGTCAGTCAAAAGACTGAAGTGCAACGAACAAATGCATTGCCAATTCTTAGGATTTCCGACAGAAATTAGGAAGAAAATACCATAACATGAACGTATGGGAATAATTACTAATTTTTAAGGAAATATATTTATTTATACAGCATCAATTCGAAATGAAAAAGTCAACGTCAAAATCCGCACATGCGCAATATCCATGATAAAAGCGGAAGCGGAAATACAGTCGCCACATCAGCCCCCCCGGAGACCTTTAGGGTCGATAAAAATTAGGAAAAATAACCTGACGACCAGAACGAGTAGTCCTAGAAGGTGTAGGAGTTGCTACAACCACAGGTGTTCTCGCAGGAACAGTGGTAGATGACGTAGAAGTGCTACCTGGTTCATCTGTTAGGATATAAGCAGGTTTCAGCCTATCGATCGAAACATTAGTAATTCGACCTGCTACGTCTATGGCGAAAAACTTATCATTTCTACTGACTACTTTATAAGGGCCAGCATAAGGTGGCTGCAAAGATCGTCGTACAAAGTCTTGTCTTATAAATACATGTGATACTGTCGACAAATCTTTA
This sequence comes from Choristoneura fumiferana, assembly GCF_025370935.1. Classification (NCBI taxonomy): domain Eukaryota; kingdom Metazoa; phylum Arthropoda; class Insecta; order Lepidoptera; family Tortricidae; genus Choristoneura; species Choristoneura fumiferana. Next base: position 7,645,734 of record NC_133487.1, on the reverse strand, counting down.
AAAACAAACACTTTAGAAGAGCCATGTCGTGCTACGGCCTTAGGTTGAAGTTTCTTCATATGAAGACGCAACCTAGTCAAAAAATCAGTATAGTCCGTCAGTCTGTCAGTAGTCGGTTCGAAAAATTCACCAGGGAGCTTAAGCACTTCACCGTAAACTAGTTCGGCGGATGATGCGGACAAGTCCTCCTTCCATGAACTACGTACACCGAGAAGAACCAATGGAAGAGATTCTGTCCAGCTCTCGTCTGCGTGGCACATAATTGCTGCCTTCAATTGTCTATGGAAACGTTCAACAAGACCATTAGCAGCTGGATGATACGCAGTAGTTTAAGATGATGTGAACCGATGATTGACGAAATTTTACTGAAAAGATGAGATTCAAATTGTCTACCTCTATCTGTGGTCACCTTTTCAGGGCAACCAAAACGTGATATCCACGTAGATATAAATGCCTTGGCTACATTTTCAGCCGTAATATCCGTAAGCGGAACTGCCTCAGGCCACCGCGTAAACCTGTCAACGGCGGTAAGACAATATTTGTATCCGTTAGAAATCGGAAGTGGGCCTATAAGATCTACGTGGACATGGGAAAAACGGGCCGAAGGAAGTTTAAAATCATGCACTGGCGCATGAACATGGCGAGAAATTTTTGATTTCTGACAAGAAATGCACGTTCGCGCCCAGTTTCTGCAATCTTTCCTAATACCCGCCATACATAGCGTTCAGTTACCATTTTTACGGTAGTCCTAACGCTAGGATGGCTAAGTCCGTGAATACTATTAAAAATTGACTTCCGGAATTCGGATGTAATAAATGGACGTTGAACTGGCCCGGACACATCGCAAAAAAGTTTCGTATTCCCAAAGGTACCTTTTGCAATTTTAAGGATGAACCGATTTTGATCAAATTTCTCAGTTCTGTGTCCGTGGCTTGAGAGGCTGCTAAAGAGTCAGAGTCAAGTATGTCTGTTATGGCGTCAGTCCTAGACAGTGCATCCGCGACAACGTTGTCCTCACCAGCAATATAACGAATGTCGGTGGTAAACTGTGATATAAAATCAAGATATCGAAATTGTCGCGGTGAACACGAATCATGAGACTTTTTAAATGCGGATACTATCGTTTATGGTCAGTAAGAACAAAGAACGGTTTTAGTTCTAACATATACCTAAAATATTTAACCGACTCATAAATAGCAAGGAGTTCGCGGTCATAAGCACTGTACTTGATCTGCGCTGGTGTTAACTTTCTAGAAAAGAAACCTAGCGGCTGCCAATGGCCTTGAACTTCTTGCTGTATGACAGATCCGATAGATAATTCAGACGCGTCCGTGACAACAGCCAAAGGAGCAGTTGGATCGGGATGTGCCAGAAGAGCAGCGTTAGCAATACTCGTTTTACAAGCATTGAAAGCCTCCTCCAAGCTGGGACTCCAATCAATACTGCTGTTGTTCTTCACTGATGGACCACTAAGCAGTCCATGGAGTGGAGCTTGTATCTTGGCCGCATTAGCCACAAAACGTCTGTAAAAATTTAACGCGCCTAAAAAACGCCTAAGCTCCCTAATTGTCTTAGGGCGTGAAAAATTTTGAATAGCCTCGACTCTATCACCAATAGGCTTAGTACCCTCAGATGAAACCATGTAGCCCAGGAACTCTATTTCCGGAACAGCCAATACGCATTTGTTAGGGTTAAGTAAAATGCCGTATTCGCTAAAGCGTTTAAATACCGTTCGTAGATGTTCCTGATGCTCTACATTATTAGCAGAAGCTACTAGTACGTCATCAATAAATGGAAAACAGTAATCCAGACCTCTAAGGACTTCATCCATAAACCTTTGAAAAGTTTGAGCGGCGTTCCTCAAACCGAAGCTCATGTAAGGAAATTCAAAAAGTCCAAAGGGTGTCGTGATTGCTGTCTTCGATACATCCTCTGGCGCAACAGGAATCTGATTGTATGCACGCACTAAATCCAACTTACTAAAAATCTTACAGCCTGATAAATTGTGCGAAAAATCAGCAATGTGGCGCACCGGATATCTGTCCGGTACCGTGCGAGCATTGAGAGCTCGATAATCTCCGCAAGGTCGCCAACCTTGGTCTTTTTAGGGACAAGGTGAAGAGGAGAGGACCATGAGCTTTCAGATCTTCGCACGATACCGGTGCGCTCCATCTCTTCGAATTCCTGTTTCGCGATCTTCAAACGATCAGGTGCTAAACGTCTGGGTCTTGCGTAAACAGGTGGCCCAGGAGTTGTCCTAATATAATGTTGGGTCTGGTGCTTACATTTACGTTCTTGTGATGTTCCAACTGGCCGCGTTATATCAGGATACTCTTGTAACAGCTTATGGAACGAAGAGTCACCTGTAACAACTTTTATTTGCGGGCAGGCACAAGTAGAAGCAACCAGAGCGACTGATGTGAGCGATGTAATGCTGTCAATTAGGCGCGCATTGCGAATATCAACAAGCAAATTGTAAAAGGATAAAAAATCTACACCTATTATCGGTTTACTCACATCAGCAATAACAAATCGCCAAGAAAAATCACGGCGTAAATTAAAATCCAGGGACAAACTCAACCAGCCATACGTAGAAATAACAGTATTATTCGCGGCCAAAAGCTCATAATTCGTTTTATGACGCCTTTGTCCACTTAAATAGCTTAAAGGATATACGCATAGGTCAGACCCAGTATCAACTAAAAATTGCACCTTAGTTTTAATGTCAGTAACAAATATACGACCCGATACAGCCGCACAATCACTAGTCGCTTCGAGCGACTCCCTAGCTAGTTTTTTGAGTAATTGCAAGGCGAGATACATTTAGCTGCTTTTTCTGCGAATTTAAAATGGTACCAGCAGAGACGTTTGCCACCGGCACGGGAACGGCTCCTGGACGAGTTGCCGCGCTTGGCACGTGACTTCGATCTTGCTCTGGTGTCACGATGTCTGTTCGATGTTGACATCGCATCGAATCTTTGCGTCAAAGCTTCAATTTTTCGGCCTAACTCGTCGATAGCAGACACAGGTAGCGATGGTGATGTCGACGTCGAAGCGGCAGCAACATGAGCAGTACAGTGCGAAGTAGCCTCGTGTACCTTGTCCGCGAGCAATGCTAGCTTCTCTAGCGGCATGTCTTCCTGCGTCGCGATAATGCTTTGAAGCAAAGTCGGCAATCGGCTTGACCATAGAGTCCGTATAAATTCATCAGATAGTCGGGCCCGCCTGGCTACGGATGTGACGGAAAAACTGGCTTGGCTTCCTGTCTCCGAGCTCCTCTCGCGACATCAATTGCTTCAGTTGCTCTGTTCGCGAAGCGGATAAGCGAGCTGTCAACTGCTGTTTCAATGTCTCGTACTTATTCGCGTCAGGCGGTTTAGTAATAATGTCCTCGACTTCGGACGCATATTTAGGCTCTAACACGGAAATTACATGGTAGAATTTCGTCGAATCCGATGTAATATTCGATAAGGCAAACTGTCCGTCTAGTTGCGCAAACCAAAGCGATGGTTTGTCAGGCCAAAATGGCGGAACCTTAATACCCACTCGATAAACCACGGCTTCACTTGGTTCCATACATTGCTCGAACTTTTCCTGCATGTTCGTAGTCGCGGGTCACCACTTATGGAAATAATTACTAATTTTTAAGGAAATATATTTATTTATACAGGCATCCAATTCGAATGAAAAAAGTCAACGTCAAAATCCGCACATAGCGAAATATCCCATTATAAAAGCGGAAGCGGAAATAC
>NC_133487.1:7633049-7641882 GCF_025370935.1 Choristoneura fumiferana | reverse complement strand
TATATGGGATGTGAAAAATAACCGCACTTGCTTCTGCTAGGATTTAATATTCATCAAACAGATGCAACATCTACAGGACTGCAATAGATAACTTATAAAAATCAACAATCAAAATTATACTAACATCGTCTACTTGGTGGAGACTCGGGTGCGACGATTCCATGAGAAGTTGATACCGTAGCTCTTCGGCTTCACCTCCTTCTCCGTTTTCGGTACATCTAAATACCACACCCATCCGTTTTTCTCGCAATGCTCTATAGCATCATCAGGGGATGCAAATTGTATTTTCATGTTGGATAACGGGTCTCCGGTTGAGGTCCAGCCCATGAGGGGGTTTTCCCAACGCTGTCTGGTGTCAAATTCCATTTCCCAGTGGTGGATGTTGCTGGTACCGCTCTGCATGGCATTTTTAGGGGGCTGGTAGATGCGGACACGGCGAGTTCGGATGTGCTCCTCAGGGACACCAGAGATTGGAGTCAGGTCTACCTAGAAGTCAAAATTGGAAACTTTATTAAGCAATGAGGGTTTTTCGACAGGCGAAATATCACTAGATGGTGTTAGTAGCATGAGGTCCATTTCACATTTCAGTCTTGCTTGTGATTGGCTCATTTAGTTATTTCACCAATCACAAAAAAAAAAAAATGTGACGCACCACATTTTCACCACATTATACTTGTTACAGTTTAACTAAAATAAAGTATACAAAATACTGTTTTCAACATCAAAATGCCTAACACAAAGCACACAATAAGTCAGTACAGCATACAGTATAGTACCAATAGTGGTTTCAGAACGAATCTGTCAATGTAAATTAAATAAAAATTCAGCTCCCTATTTATATTAATTTTAATTTTGATTCTAACGAGGTCTATCAGCGTTTTAAAAATGATACTAAATTGATAAGTTGTGCGAGAAGAGAGAAAAGCATAAAATTAGAAATGACTGTGACAGTCTAAAACATTGTATTACTGAAACTAGCTCCAAAATCAAATCATTAATTGTTGAGGTTTGGAACATTTTTGCTAAACTATGTCCAGTTTATACCAACATGCTGTAAATTTAAAGACACACAAATAATCATATTATGTAATAACAATTCCATATAATTAATAATAAATAAAGAGTTATTTAGTTACCTTGGTAGGGACCTGGATGTAAGTTTCCAAAGCACTCTTCTCCCTTGCTTCCTGTGGCAATGTTAAGACTGCCTCGTTGTCGATTTTCGGAGCCTCATGTCGACTCACAGGGTCCTTAGCAAGGCGATGCGAAGTTGTCGAAAAGGCCGGGAGAGACCTGCAACATTTAATTTTGTCTGGTTAAGACTAAATAAAGAATGTCAACGTCTTGGAGTGACATTATGCCATCGCTGCATAGTATCAATTGTAACAATTATACATACCTTGATAGTGGCCCCTTCGCCAGACCTGCTGTTTGCCTAATTACTTGAAACATAGTGAATTGTTTTTACGTAACAATCACTGAAATAATTTTCGCGTTTTTCAACAACACCAAGTAGTAGTAATTTGACAAATGTCAAAAAATAGACAAATTTTACTTTGACGTTTTCATTTTTATTTCAACTTCTTTTTCTGTTTAAGCTACAAAAAATGTGGCACTGCTTTTCATTAGCGGATGTAAAAAGACAGACAGTTTAAACAATAGGTCAAATACTTTCCATTCTACACATTGACAGAAAATGACAATATTCAATTGACATTGACACTGTACTGTTGACAATTGATTGACTTTGGATTGACTGCCCTTATTAGTCTGTGATTGGATTGGTTGACAACGGGGCGAAATTCAGCTCGATATTTATTTATTTTTGCTTCAACGCAATAACTTGCTCTGAAAATACCCCCTGTCCAATTTGCTCGCTACATAAATTGAACCTAATATTTATGTGACACTTGCAGCTTTGTAGCATATGTATATTTTTTTTAATTATTATATTATAAGGTGAAATAATGTTGCAAAATATTTTTTCCGAGATCAGGCAACTTAACACAGCTGTTGTAATGTAAAGGTATGTTGTAGACGTTATTTCCGTTCTAAAATACTAAATAATATCGCCCGTTATATGTAGTGTAAAACACTACTTATCCTAATTTATTTTAAGTATTGCGTAAAGTCTCGTAACTATGCCGGTTTTCAACGACCTTGTAGATTTCGAAATGTTATTTGATTGAAAGATTGATATCATAACACCGTAGCACCTTCGTTAATAAGCGTTTTCCCAGAGATAAGACCAAGCTAGATTGATTTGTCATCCCCAAAAACCCCTACATACCAAATTTCATCGAAATCGTTTGGAGCTGTTTCCGAATATATATATATACAAGAATTGCTTGTTTTAAAGGTATTAGATAGATAATGATTGTGCTAAATGTTTCACATTATTTATTATTTTGTATGATACCCATAAATCTAAACTGTAAACAATTTTGTGTTCAGTATACCAACATTTTTAATATTGTATTTAAAAAAAGAATTTGACATTACATTTTACATAAAAAAGATAATTATTTAGTGATATCCAACAAACCAAGACCTAGATTCTTAATTATTATTTTTTACTAACATTTATTTTATTAGTGTCTTTAAATATGCCAATGGTAGGAATCCACAACAGTTACACCACATCATAAAATATTTGGAACAATCCAATTCAAATTCCATAAATTTTTACTATTTCCGGTGTGCAATAAAGAGTAATTGTATTATATTGTATATCTTTTTTTTTTCAGATTGTTACCAACACGATTATGTCCTGCTAAATAAATCCCGTAGCCCGCGTAGGGCTATCCGAGCACTAGGCTCTTGTAAATAGGCAGAGCTTATAGACATATCAAATATATTTTTATTTACACATTAAGTTTTAAAAAGTACATTTATTTATTTGCACAAACTTTTATTACATTTTTTAACAATGAGTAAGGGTATGGAAGTGGATTGTACCAGACGGTGCAAGTCTCGGTTGCACGGACAAGTCCTTACAGGAGCCATCACGAAGAGATCTGTCAGCGATGAAGCGCTTGCAAGCTTTATTAAGGCAACATGTGCTAACTTCATACATGCATTTGATTTTGAGGTAATCACCATTTCGTCTCTTAATATTTAAGTCCTTAGCCCAATTTCAAATGAATTTGAGATATAAAACAAATATCTTTCTTAATATGGTTAAAAGTGCCTCCAAAACTCTAAAATATTTATAGTTAACTACTAATTATTCTTTATATTATTGTGTCCAGGGCCGTACAGCACTCCACATGTCGTCATCCCGCGGCCGCGGCCGCCTCGTGGAGTGGCTCGTTCGCCATTCTTCCGGAGCCTTCGTCAACGCTCGAGACCGGGAATCTGGATACACTCCGCTGCACAGGAGCATCTTTTACGGGCAGATACATACTGCTGTTGCACTTATGAAGATAGGTAATATTATTATTATTTATAATGCACAGGCAGCTTATAGCTGATGATGCGTGAATAGTGAATATCTTTGTTCAAAGTACTTATCGAGTCAATATGGACTATTATGGACTGTTGTTTGTTTGGGGTCAAGGTTTTTGCCTCCCCCTCCCTCTAGCCAGCAAAAGTAAGCAAAGTTCGAAGCCCCCCCCCCCCATGTTTACGAAAATAATGGTAAGTACATATTTAGATTTGTTATTATATTCTTGAAATGTGGGTAGACAGAAAAACCAGTCTACTATCTGCTTTCTGCCAGCTTATTGCTCAGCATCCGATTATCGTAAGTTATTAATATGGCGACGACGTAAACGGGCCTAATACGTCAGTTATAATAAGAAAAGGTGTGATTAAGTGGTAAAAGTGTTATTTAGGAAATTACTAAGGCAATATGGGTATAAAGTTCGGAGAGTTTGATATAGCGCATGGTTGTTGGAAGAACTATTTAGAAAGGTTTTCTTTCTGTCTGCAGGCAAGTGAGATTAAGGAAGATGCTAAAAAAAGGCTAATTTACTAGCTGTTTGTGGTCCTGATTTGTATGATTTAATAATTTCACTGGTTGCTCCATCTGCAATAAGTGAGGTTGTTTTGAACTAAACTTCTTTGAGTAATCATCTTCCATCCAAGGTCAAATGACATCGTACAGTCACTACAAGCACTGCAGATATCAATGGGGATCGGCAAAATGTTCGAGCATTATTTGGCCCAGTTACGTGAAATGTGGGGTATTGAATGTAACTTGAAGCTTGGCACTCGAACTTTAAGAGCCCCGCGTTAGTATGTTGGTATCAGGGACAAAGAGGTGCGTTAAACGGTTACTACAGCAGAGCACATTGACGTTTGATCAAGCATGTACAATTGCACTGTCTCATGAAGCTGCAGATATTGACTGCGTTATATTATTGGGACTCCCTTCTATGTAGGGTGGTGCATGGAACCAGAAGTACCCATGGAAGTAAATAAATTTATTAATAAAAAGGTAGACAGACAGACAGAAAGACTTGAGTGTTTCCGGTGTGGTAGGGCTCACCGGGTGGATGCAGATTCAGATGGTCAAAGTGTAATCACTGTGGTAAAGTAGGTCACCTAGAAGCAGTGTGTTCATAAAAATAAAGGAGCGTACACACCAAAGACGCAGGTCAATGGGTTGTATGAGGAAACAACTATCAACAATATGAGGCAGGGTATATCTACCCCCGCTTACGTAATTAAAATTAATTGAATGGAATGTTGATAGATATGGAGGTGGACTCCGGTTGCGCCTTTACATTGATTAGTGAACGAACTGCGGGGTTCATGTGGAACGGTCGGATACCTGAGTTGGAAGCTGTCAATGTGGCCCTAAAGACTTGGACAGACAATAGGGTGTTTTTATTAGGAAAAGCTATGGTAATGGTACAGTACAAGGGTATGGAAAAAAAATTACCAGTGCTGATAGCCCGGGGTGATGGCCCTAGTTTAATTGGTAGAAATTGGTTTGCTGAGTTGGGTATCCAACTAGAAGGCATTTATAAGATGCATATAGATAAAGCTAACTTAAATACACAGTTAAAGGACATATTACAAAAGTATAAGGAAGTTTTTAAAGAAGGATTAGGTAAATATACAGGCCTGTGGTGAATATTTCACCTAAAGAAGGTACAAAACCTAAATTTTAAAGAGTAGACCGGTACCATTTGCCTTGAAAGACCGGATACATAAAGAAATTGATAGATTAGAATCGGAAGGGGTTCTAGAGGCTACCTCACACTCCGAATGGGCAACGCCAATAGTCCCGGTACTAAAGCAAGACGGCAGTGTGCGGTTGTGTGGGGATTATCGGTCAACGGTAAATGCAGTGACTGAGACAGACACATACCCTTTACCTACTCTCACCGAAGCGTTTGCAGAATTACAAGGCGGAGTATGGTTTACGAAAATTGATTTAGAACGTGCGTATACACAGGTCACAGTAGATGACGAAACCGCCAATTTACTGACCATTAATACATCAAAGGGTCTATACAAAATGAAAAGACTCCCGTTTGGAGTCAAGGCCTGCCCAGGAATATTTCAAAGATTAATGTCTTCACTGCTGGCAGGTATTCCAGGTGTAGCGGTTCTATTAGATGACATCTTAGTCACAGGCAGTGGAATAGAAGAACACAATAGGAGACTCGAAGAGGTACTTCAAAAGCTACAGGAAGCGGGATTACGTTTAAACAAAGATAAATGTAATTTTGCTACTGAGAGGGTTAAATTTTTAGGGTTTATCATCGACAAATTTGGTATTCACCCATGTGAAGAGAAAATTCGTGCGATTGAGAAAACACCAGCGCCTCGAAACCTGAAAGAGCTCCAGGCATTTCTAGGACTGCTAAATTTTTACGATCGATTTCTGCCACATAAAGCTTCAATAGCAGAACCTTTATATAGGCTACTTGATAAAGAAGTTAAATGGAAATGGGAAAGAGTGCACCAGGAAGCTTTTGAAATTTTAAGAAAAATGGTTTCTAGTCAAGACACGTTAGTGCATTATGATGTTAATAAGAAACTCATTTTGTCATGCGATGCGTCACAATATGGTCTTGGTGCCGTTCTAGAACATGAGATGAGTGATGGCAGCATCAGACCTGTGATGTTTGCGTCAAGGACAATGAACGCACAGGAACGCAATTACGCACAAGTTGACAAAGAAGCAGCAGCGATTGTGTTCGGTTAAAGAAATTTCACCAATTTATAAGTGGTAGAAAAGTGACCATTAAGACAGACCATAAACCGTTGTTGGGTATTTTCGATCAAAAAAAGCCGATACCGAATATTATTTCTCCGAGAATGTTAAGATGGGCGCTCTTGTTGAATTCTTATGATTATGAAATACAATATGTTCAAGGAAAGAATATTGGAAATGCAGATGCACTTAGCCGTTGGCCAGCACATGAAGAAGTCAAAGAAGAAGAATTTTCAGGAGTGTTATTAATCGAAGAAACACCAATTGAGTTGGAATTTTCGGCAGTAGAGGTAGCAAAATTAACAAGAAAGGACCAGTGCCTAAGTAAAATATTATACTGGATACGTAATGGATGGCCAAGTAAATCTGAAAAGGACTACAAAGTTTACTGGCAAAAGAGAGAAGAGTTATCGGTGTATAAGGACTGTGTACTATGGGGGAACCGAGTGGTCATACCGGAGATCATGAGACCGAAAATAATAGAAGAGCTTCATAAAAATCATGATGGCATAGTAATCACCAAAGCGATGGCAAGAAGCTATTTTTGGTGGCCTGCCATTGATCATCAGATCGAAGAGGTAGTAAAAGATTGCCATATTTGCGCAGAGAATCGTAATATGCCACCCCAAGTGTCTCATCAATGGATAAAACCTTGTAAAGCCTGGTCTAGATTGCACATAGATTATGCCGGACCGTTTCAGGGTAAAACTTTTCTTATACTAATTGATGCTTTCTCAAAATGGCCAGAAGTGAAAATTGTACAAGATATGAGCAGTAGCACACTAATAAAAATACTCACAGACATATTCGCCGAGCAAGGCCTTCCAGATACTCTTGTGAGCGACAACGGAAGAAGTTTTGTATCCGAGGAATTCCAGAGGTATCTGAAATCGATGGGTATCAGACAAGTATTGGCGGCGCCATATCACCCAGCAACCAATGGCCAGGCAGAACGGACGGTTCAGACCGTCAAATCAAAGCTGAAGAAGCTCACAGGAGGGTCATGGGAGGCACGGTTAGCAACTATAGTTATACGGGCTACGTACCTCGCCAAACAGTGTCAATGAAAAAACACCAGCCGAACTTTTGAACAACAGAAGGTTTCGGACAAAATTTGATAACTTAAATCCACTGTCTTTTCAACATGAGGATTTGGACAAAATAATAGACAAGAATATTAATAAGAAAGTGAGACAATTCAGTGTGGGACAGGAAGCATATATCAGGAACTACGGAAAAGGACCCCGCTGGTTAAAAGGAGTTGTAGAAAAAAAAATTGGTACCTGCAGATATCTCGTGAAGTGGAGTGATAAACTCCTCATGAGACATGTTAATCAAATGCTGAATTGTGGGGAGGGTAGTGAGCATAATGTCAAAGAACCAATAACAGAGAGAAATGAAGATGAAGAAGATATCAGAGTCACAATACCATCCCCTAGCCAATGGGCCAAGATTATCGGAGTGTCAGGGCCACAGGACATTGTGATCCATCAAAGCAATCACGACAGCCCAGCTGCTTACAACAGTAAACGTCCTAGATCGGTTTTATCGCCTGAATCACCTGATTCAAAGAGATTGGCTTTAGCAGACAGCCACAGTGAAAATGAAGCCGAACTAAGAGATACCGAGGATGAAAGCGATTAGCCTCCTATTGCCTAGTATTTTAAGTGCATGTTAGGTTATTAGTGAATGTTAGACTTAAGAGGTGAATTTAAGTGTAAAGACTATTGTGCATGTAAATGGAACTTAGTGTGATTAATATTGAACATTCCTGTGGGGAAGGCATGTTATATATGTGAAATGTGGGTAGACAGAAAAACCAGTCTGCTATCTGCTTTCTGCCAGCTTTGTGCTCAGCATCCGATTATCGTAAGTTATAATAATATTTAGACCGTTTGGGTTTGTTTCTTATTATATTCTTCAAACTAGAAAAACAAGGTAATTTAAAAAAACCAAAAGTACAATAATACTTACATTTTTACCCCCAACTTCATTCAAGCATATTAAATTTATTTAGACTATATTTATTTTATTAATATTGCTGACGTAGCATCTGGGGTGCCTCCCATTCATCAAAAATAAGCAAAGGAAAGATCCCCCACCCTGTCTTGGGGCTTACGCAATGTCCCATTGGGCAGTCATGGAATGAGAACTACCCTCTTTCATCTTTGTTTTTTGTTTGCATTAGGTAATCTGTACTCAAATAATATCTGTTATGGTTTGTTGTTTAAACCTTAAATTATATTATATAGTACTTAGAGTAAAAATTGTATCTGACTGAGTGCGTCAGCTCCGACTGGTTCCGACAGATATCAGCGCCGTGACAGCAATGTCGCAGCACACACACAGTCGGCCCTTTTCGCGGCTGCGCCGTGATAACTTAATTCATATTGTAAAACTTGAATTGTTTGCTTTCGTGCAATTGTCATGGCATGTTTGTGAATAAAGTTTTTATCTCTATCTTCCAAAATTCCAGGTGTCAACACAGACATAGTAGACAAGGACGACTACAAAGCGCTGGAGCACGCAATGCTGGATCGGCAATACATGTACAAGCATCAGGCACTGCCCCCATGACGTGTATGTGTGGGGTAGCAACTGCAACTACACGCTTGGCACTGGCACGCAGGAGCCCCGGCACGTGCCCGATCTGTTGCAGTG
>NC_133487.1:7592993-7629547 GCF_025370935.1 Choristoneura fumiferana | reverse complement strand
TGCCTGATATGACACCTGAGTTATGGCGGCATGGACGGCATTATGCAGAAGAGTCAAGTCAATAATAAAACTATCATTGTAATATTATGAACATTTTTAATTTGAATTATTTATAAAATATAATAAAATTCAATTCAATGAGTTAATGTCCCACGAAATATAATAATTTTATTCAATTTTTCTCTAGAAACATCAAAAGTGAATTTTTCATTGCCATATATTCTTAGTACTTACGCTGGCGACTCGATACAAGCGTTTTTCCCATAGATAAGACCAAGCTAGATCGATTTTTTTCATCCCCAGAAACCCTTCATACCAAATTATCGAAATCGGTAGAGCCGTTTCCGAGATCCATAAATATTATGTATGTTACTGGACAGTAACGGGTTCCTTTAAAAATTTGGAAAATAGCGCGCAGGCCGAGCAGCAGTGTTGGGTGTACTTAACTAGTATTTTGAAATGGGTCCATGTCATCATCATCATCATCATCAGCATCATCATCATAATCAGCATCATTATCAACATAGTTTACATTATCATCATCTACATCATCATCATCGTCATCATCATTACCAACCATCATCATCATCAAAATCATCATTATCACCATCACTATCAATCATCATCACTATCATCAGCAAATTATCAAATAACCATCATCATCACATCTAATCATACAATAATCATTCATCATCATAATCATCATCATCATCATCATCAGCATCATTATCAGCAACAATTACATCATCATTATCATCATCTACATCATCATCGTCGTCTTCATCATCTATATCATCATAATGGTCACAATCAACCAATATCATCATCATCATAAACATCATCATCATCATCATCATAAACATCATCATCATCATCATCATTATCATCATCACCACCATACATTATTATCACTATCATCATCATCATACCATCATCATCATTTTTGAGAAAAGCACTACACAAGTTCGACCAGTTAATCGCCATCCTGGCCTCGTATAGATGAAGTGTGTCTGACCGAGACTTGTTAGTATGACAAGTTTTAGCAATGCATTTGATGCATGGCCGCCGAAATTATGCGCTTTTGGCCAAAAGTGAAAAACATGCAAGATTCGAAGAGGTAAGGCACAGAATCGTTAGAAAACTGAATATTGGCTCCAAAATATGCTGCGACATAGAGCTTTCACAGATATAATATAAATAATATTACTCCAGAATACTACAAATTAGTAGATTTGCACTCATACTTGTAGTCTAATTTTCATAAATTGACCGCGTGTTTGCGTCTGGTGGCAACCTCAATATTTTCGTGGAGTTAAATAATTATACGGTATACTTTTTTGATAAATCAATTTATATTTTGATCAGTACAAAAAAAATCAAGTGGTGCATTCCGTGTTTTATTAAAAGCTTTACATTGAAAGCCCTAGGCCCTAGTGAAAAAGGGGTTAATTCTGCAGAAGTTGAACAGCTGATTTCGACTTAAACCCTTTACATATAAAATAGAAAATAGCTGTGTAATTTCTGCAGACTTAACCCCTTTTTCACTAGGGTCCCAGATTATCACTCACAACTCCAGTAACAAAACTTAGTAACCAACTAGGTATAGCATTTAAAAAAATGATTTTTAATGCTTTAGTAATTTCCTCAAGTCAAAAAATGAAAGCATGACTCCGTAAAAAAATATCCAACAATAAAAAGAAAATAGAAGGTTGAACTCACTGTATTCCGCATAAGGATTTATTACTTGTTTTTCCTTTTTATTGAAAGTTTTTATGCAGTCGGCTTATTAATTTTATTCACCATCTCGATCTTTATAACGTACTCTAAGAAGAGTGAGAAAGATCAGGAACTTCACCCACACCATTGAATTATAAATATATTTATTTTCCTTCACCGTAAAGTTCACGATAAATTAGGGCTATTTTATATTTTTTAATTGTCGTTGAATTTCTTAGAAAATATTTAGATGAAAAGTTCACTTTTAAATGTTTTCTAGATAAAAACTGAATAAATTATTATGTTTCGAGTGATATTCATCATCATCATCATGTCAGCCGAAAGACATCCACTGCTGGGCATAGGCCTCCCCCAAGGCTCTCCACTCAGACCGGTGTTGCGCTTCCCGCATCCACCGCGATCCCACGGGATATTGATCTCATTGAATCGGATTTTATTATATTTATAAATAATTAGTAGGATTAAATATAAAACATTGTTCATAGTACCTATTATTGACTTGATCACTTCTTGCATAATGCCGTCCATGCCGCCATGATTCAGCTGTCATATCAGGCACAATGCAGCACGAGCACGAACCAATTCTCGCTTTCCTTCCGAACTAACTAAAAGACTAACTTTCCGAATTTAAACTAGTCACCAAGTATATTTGCAACCTCGAAAAAGATTCCTTATTTGAACATACATCTTTTTGCTTTGAAGTAGAGCCACTTCTACAAGCTTTTATTTAGTTTCACCTGTCCCGATGTTTGTCATCAAATCTTGCCAATTAAATTTGATGCACTTTCCGGTTACCGACTGAGCTGAAATTTTGCATACACGTTTAAATCGCGTGACAATGCAATAATTTGGTGACATCTAGATAGCCCGGCGAGTATTGTCTCCGCAGGACGGAACTCTTCAACGGTAAATGGCATCGACTTGAAATGTGGCATGAAAATGTATCCCCCCCTATTCTAAAAACGGTTGTTCACAGAGAAAAAAGTTTAATACACCAAATATAGTTATTACCCGACTGCCCAAAAGAGGGTTATGTTTTTTAGACGGTAGGTTTTTAAAAACAGGACTCTTATTGACATAATTTTGACGCCACCAGATATTTTGTCCCCGGCCCCTTGGTAACGGACTAACTTTTGAGCCCCATACCTCGGTAAATTAGGAGTTTACTAAAATTCATTTTACAAAATATGCCTTTTGTTATCGTGTTTTTCACTATAACTTTAATAAAATAAGTAAAACCACAAAAAATATAGTTAAGTCATAAAAACCTACATTCTGACCTGGATTGCCGGTCAGAGTATAGGAATACTCTGGTCGGAATTTTATCATCATCATCATCATCCCAGCCTATATATGACCCACTGCAGGGCACAGGCCTCCTCTCGTAATCAGAGGGCTTGGGCAGTAGTTCCCATGCAGGCCCCAGTGCGGATTGGGAACTTCACACACACCGTTGAATTGCTTCGCAGGTTTGTGCGCAGGTTTTGTATTTTATAATAATTACTACCCGCGGAAAATTTCTTAACTCTTAAACCAGCCATTGATTGAAATTTCAAGATTATATCCCGATCCTATGGGATTATTGAGATATAAAGTAGCCTCTATGTTGTTTCAGATGTCTAACTATCAACATACCAAATTTTAAAAAAATCCTTCAAGCCGTTTTAGCGTGAAGAAGCAACAAACAAACACACACACGCACACACACAAACATACTCACAAACTTTCATATCGATAATATTATTACAAGTGGTATGCTTTATCCCCATTCCGTTCGAATATAAAAATTAAAAGTAAGTAGGTGCATAAAAAAAAACTCGTACCACAAAATAAGTAATTTTTCTGAGTGAACTTTATGGAAATTAGTTATGTCAAGGTTTAATTTTGTTGACACGTATTGATTTTAGAAACCAGATTTTTTCAAAGCAGTGACGCTATATGTATTATTCCAGGTATCCAACTATCCACATACTAATTAAATTAGGTTCTAACATCAGATCATAGATTTCTATGGTCTGAGGTACTACTCGTAACTAATCCCTAAAGCCGTTTTAGCATGAAACATACACACATACGGTATTATTCAAATACATACGCTCGAATAACATAACCAACTAAACAATTGCAAAATGGTCAAAATTGGTGTGATGTACTTTATGGATGGTCCGTACTCACAAACTTTGGCATTTGCTTCGCACGCGTAAGCCATCAGAACCGATAGTTGAACTGAATTCCAGGATTTTGACTAATTCATAAAATAACATTGCACATAAAATACCCACGGTCAATTTGTAATATGAATGAACTGAAACAATTACTTTGCTCACCCGCGACCTTATATGATAGCTACATTTATGCAAGACTAGCTTTTGCCCGCGGCTTCGCACGCGTGGAATTCGGTGATCGTGCGCCGTTCCCTCGGGAACTGAGCATTTCTCCGGGATAAAAAGTAGCCTATGTCACTCTTTGGCCCATAAACTATCTCTATGCCAAAAATCACATCGATCCATAGCTCTGTTTCGACGTGAAAGACGGACAAACATACAAATACACACAATTTCGTATTTATAATATTAGTATGGATGTGCATGTTCATGCGTTCTTCCACCTCCTCACTGTAAAAAAATATTGATATATGGGCCTATGCAAAGTAACACTGATTCAATAAATTCAATAAAAATTCGTATCGGCTGAAATTTTGGTATTTTATCCCGATCTCGTGGGTATATCGTGATAAGAAGGAGCTTTCACTTTACACGCCCAGCTATCTACATACCAAATTTCATCCCAATCAGTCGAGACCTTTTTTCATATAAGAGGGGAAACAAGTATTCGGGTCACCTGGTGGGAAGCAATCATCGCCGCTCATGGGCACCGGTAAAACGAGGGGTATCACAGGTGCGTTGCCGGCCCGTTGCGAGATTGATAGGCTAAGATCCCTAAGCTCTACCGCTCTGGGAATGCCGTCCCGGGAAGCTGGTTCCATAGTTTAGTCATGCGTGGGAAAATGTTCCGCTTGAAGCGGACAGTACTTGATTGCCAACCAATGGAAGAAGCTTTCAAATTTATAATATTACCTATATACTATATGTGTGAAGGATATTTATGTTTCACTTACGCAGAACTCGAATTAATGTTGGATCGTCATCCATTTTCCTTTTTTTGCACCATACTTCATTACGACTGCAACAACAAGCAGATTAGCCAGGTTATGTTTTCGAAATAACGCCACAATCTGCAATATGGTTTCCACGGTACTTACCTTTTGATTTCTCCGTGATAACGTTTCATTTGTCCCTGAACTCGTTTTCGATTTTTCCTGGGACCAGAGTAATGATGATTTTATAGTCTTTTTCGCGAAGTTCGTGGCTCCATAGTGCAATGCGAATTACAATTTAATTCTCTTGAAACTATAGCTTCATCGATAGCGAATTAGAAAATCGCAGTTTGACTTGACAGTTGAGATGTTTTTGTTTTTCTTTTTTTACTTTTACTGTACATATTCCAAATGACAACGTCAGTTCTCTTTATATTTTATCCAAAGAGTATTAGTACCTACAGAAATCATGATATTTTTTTTATGAGTAACAAAATAACATGATATTTACATCGATAATAACGATAGAGCTATATTTCCAAAAATTGAATTGAAATAATATGCTATTATGGCTTCCTACGGACATTTTAAGATACTCAAAAAACCATTAACACTTAGTGCTAGTGCTGCACTCTGACGGCAGAAAATTGCAGTGATATTCCTTATTTATAAGACGTACTATCGAACCCACGGAATCGTGACCCACTGTGGAACCTTTTCATAGAAAAAGTCATAGTGACATCGCATTGCTTGACAAGGGAATTTATTATGACACTTACTGTGAGAGCGTTCTACGGTGGGTCAGGAAGCAAATGGTTTGACTGTATATGCAATTTTCTATACTTATTTGTTAGTAGGTACGCACGGTCGGTGACGATCCACGAAAGGCTGCTGGTAGAAGCTGGGTGCGTCTAGCCGAGGACAAGGCGCAATGGCGCTCTTTGGGGGGCCTATGTCCCGCAGTGGACTGCTAGAGGCTGATGATGATGATGATGTAGTACGGTCGAGGACTTTAATTCATGAGCCACCGTGGAACCTTGTCATATGAAAAGTCATTACTGTTTTCCTTGTTAATTAATACGATGTCACTATGACGTTTACTGTGAAATGGTTCCATGGTGGCTCATAAATTTAAATAATTTATTGAATCAGGCGTTACTTTGCGGAGGTCCATATCAATGAACTAAAATAATTTCCTTGCTCACCCGCGACCTTACGATAGCTAAGCTTATGCAAAATATGCGTGTTCATGCAGTTCCTCCACCTCCACACTGTAAGAACACACACAAATCACACAAACCCATCTATCACCACCACCACACTACACTGACGCGTTTCGAACTCAACCAGATCTCATCTTCAGACACCACCATACACACCAGTTGTTATCTAACAACTGGTAGCATGGTGTACGGTTGTGTCACTCTGAAGATGAGCTCTGGTTGAGTTCGAAACGCGTCAGTGTAGTGTGGTGGTGGTGATAGATGGGTTTGTGTGTGTTCTTACAGTGTGGAGGTGGAGGAACTGCATGAACACGCATATTTTGCATAAGCTTAGCTATCGTAAGGTCGCGGGTGAGCAAGGAAATTATTTTAGTTCATTCATAAATTTAAGTCCTTGACCGTACGTGCAACGCAATTTTTTCTTTTCGAAAGAAATAATTCTTACGGAAATTAAAAAAATTGGCAACGCATTTGTTCTTTTCGCTTCAGTCTTTTGATCGAAGGGATTTGTACCGATGGCCAGCAAAAATATATAAAAAAAGGGCACGTGCTTCAAAATGGTTATTAATTATTATTTGATTTTGATCAGACAAATCAAACGAAAACTGACAGTGGCGCCTAGCTTCGAATTGACGGCGACTTGGCGAATTAGCCGCAACGCACACTACTACCGAGCCTTTGGCGTACGATACTGTCGCCGTCCACTCACATATTGACAAATATGAACTAAAATTATCATCTAGATTAAGCTATTAATCAAAAGCTTTCTTTACATAATTAAAGAATGCCGCAATAAAAGAACGAAATAAACGTTAAGAGATGTGATTTTAGTTTCAAATAATCTTTCAAGTGCACATGGTTGGAAAAATAAATTAGTATGGAAATCGTTCCACCTTAAAGTTTTGTCGGTCTGTTAGAACTGGCATTCAAATCTAGATTCTATTGGTAGCCGGACATGAGCCGCATTTTAGGTATGATATGAATTATTTATATTGTAGTCACTGCAATTTCTGGTATAAAAAATATCCTTGTAAGCTCAGCGACGATAAACTATTTGTGTACCAAATGTCATTTAAATCAGTTCAGCCATTTTAGCGTAAGTAAAAGTAACAAACATCCTAAAGCCTAGTTAGACCTGCAAGAAAATAGTGCAAATTACATTGCGGCGCTCGATTGACCACTGCACAATTTTCTTACTGGTCTAAACTGGGCTTTACATGGTAATATTCACGCGGATCTGAAAATAAAGGCCAGAAGTAAAAGTAGTTATGTATAGTTGTCGTGTTAGACAATAAAACCAACAAAAGTGTTTAATCAGGTATAATTTATTTACATTTAGCGATGTGGGCAACATTTCCTATTGGTTACTTCATAATTGTGCGTTTTTAAATTTAACAGTAAGGCTGCCTGTGCACTGTCTGAAGTGGAGCGAGGTAGCGGAGTGGTAATCGAGACAAAAAATCCACCCATATAATTGCACAAAAGCTCCGCTCCTCGTCACTGGATGAAGAGTTGGTACCTAGCTTAAAAATTCATAAAAAATCAGGAAGCAATGAAATTACTTTCATTAAGCACTAGCTGTTGCCGCGGCTTCATCTCCGTTGTAATTTTTCCAAATTTTCTCGTCCAATGGAGTGCCGAAAGTTTCTCGATGAGGGCTACGGTATAGATGTCGCTAGCGTCACAGCTTAAGTGGCTAAATAAGAAACAAACAAGCTGAAATATGAGGTGCATAGGAGAAGTTCGTGTCTGTACCGTTGACCAGCAGTGGTGTAGCGGTATAGCACGCGGTACGGAATACCGAGGACCTGGGTTCGATTCCCAGTGCTGGTCTTATTTTTCTGGTTTTTCTGTGCATCTTTATTTCAGTTTGTGTTTTCAATTTAGGTTTTACGGGATGACCGTAAAAGTAAAAATTTGGAATTGAAATAAAAAATAAAAAAGATTCCAAAAAACCAATCTTAATTTCATAAATCTGTCCAGCCATTCCCGAGTTTTGCGCTTAGCAACACATTTTATGATTATTCTTTATTTATAAATAGAAGAAAGAAGATTAGTTTCTCGCTCCGCTCCGTTGTCTAACTTCGCGCCTCCGCAACTCCGCTCCACATTACTTTTTCGCTTCGCTCCGCTATCTAGCTCCGCAATCCGCAACTATAGACAGGCATACCCCCGCATCCGCATTACCCCTCTCTCCGCTTCACTGCCTCGCTCCGCTCCAGTGAACAGCCAGCCTTACACGGCGCGGTTAAGCGCTCGGTTGTTTTATACGATAAACGCTGCGTTAAACGCAATGCGTTTGACGCACATTATTTTGCAGTAGATAATCTAATTACCAAACCTTGTCTTACGCGGTGAGCGCAGCGGCAAATGCACGTTTGGTAATTAGATTGCGTAGATTGTGATTGGTTGGATTTGATGTGCGTTTATCGCATAAAACAACCGAGTGCTTTAGGCCTTGATATTAACACTAGCAGACAGCGGGTCAGAAGCGGAGCGGCAAGCATGTTCTATGTTTATTATACGCTGCAAGCGCCCAGTCCGCGACCTAAGAAACTTTAGGAGTCGTTTACTTGACCACGCGCAGGCGTTGCTGGGTCCCTTTGCCGCGCATGCCGTGCCAGCCGCAAGCTAGCATTGTGCATGGACGATCGTCTTCTCGATCGAACTCCGCTTGATTGAAACGACGCCGATCGCAAACGCGAATCTATTCTTTCCTCCTCCTCTAAAGGCTCAGATTGATAGACTCCGGCTTAGGTGTAGGTGCGGAGGAGCGGACCTTGAACCGGCTTTTCTGATTGATCGAAATGGAATACGAAGCGGAGCTCTTCGTAAAGTCGACGCCAGTATGAAGCTGTTGGGTCCCGTGAACTGCGCCTCGCGGCAACCATCAGGTCTGCTAGCGAGATGAACAAACCGAGAACACATCCAGTTCCCAGCACAACGAATAAACCTAGAAGTTCCTCATTTTCAATTTTTCATTCGCTGGCTGTTCTTCCGCCTGAAAAGATAAAAGATTGTGTAAAGGTAGCCATAGACAAGGTAGGTAATGCGAACTGCTAAGGAATTGGAATGAATGTTCCACCCTGGTATTGTATTATAAAAGCGAGATGACTTTACCGTTTTTAAAGAAGCGTTACTCGTAGCACAGCAGTATACATATTGAATAAATATAATCATAAGTCAATCTATGATTATGTTCATAGTTTGAGTGCAGACACCTGTAGATAATAGATTAACAAAGTATGCTTCATCATAATCAGTCATACATAAAGACTCTATATGCTTGGTGAATGCAGTGTCACTTATTTTATAAAAACTATTAAAATATTTGACAAATGTGGCATTATTTTATTAGTAATTTTTATGTTATTAATTCACTATACCTATCAAAAGTACATTTATAAAAATACTAGCTTTTGCCCGCGGCTCCGCCCGCGTGGTATTCGGTTATCGCGCGCTGTTCCCTCGGAAACTGTGCATTTTCCCGGGATAAAAGTAGCCTTTGTCACTCTCGGGCCCATAAACTATCTCTATGCCAAAAATCACATCGATTCGTCGCTCCGTTACGGCGTGAAAGACGGACAAACACACAAACATACAAACACACTTTCGCATTTGTAATATTAATATATATAGTATGGATAAGAAAAAGCTGTACAAACATCGCAACCACCACCACCATTCATCTCTCTCCACCAACGGTGCTTCATGATCCTCAACTCGCCCGCTTCTTGTAGGTTCAATAGTGCTAAGTTCAACGCTTGACGATACGATGAATCTAAAATCCAAATAAAAAAATTATACCTAAGTACAGGTTGATTCACAAGAGCTGGCACGAATGGATTGAATGAAAGTACTAAAGTCGCTCGCTAATCCTGCCGTGAAGGTGAAATTACTGGCACTTTAGGTATCCCATCTTAGGCCTCTAGGTTGGCAACGTATCTGCAATACCCCTGGTGTTGCAGATGTTTTATGGGCGGTGGTGATCTCTTACCATCAGGAGACCCACTTGCTCGTTTGCCATCCAGTCGAAAAAAAAAGTACCTACCTAAACACGGATTTTTAATTCCATGGAAAAAATGTAAACAAAGGTGTTGCTGTTAGCAAAATACATTAGCAGAATTCAAGATTTGTTCTTTCCAAATTTTCCAGAAATAGACTTCCTATTAAAAAACTGTATTTCATAATCAAGATAAAATATTTTAATTTACTTATGGGAATCATTATTTTGAGATTTACACTTTGATAGGTATATTAATTTACAAAGATAATACTGTTTTCGTATGCATAATTTTTATTGTCCTGTTGTTACACCCGGGTTTTTAAGCTGTGGGCCGCTTGACGCGAGACATCACTCAATGCACTAACATTCGAGACTGAATTCGTAATCGTTTTCCAGTGACTCTTGTTCTGTTATTTTTTTCATTGTTGTTATGTTTTTATTGTAGTTAGTTGTTCATTGTTACGTTTTACATGTGTACGGGCTCATCTGTGTGTTACTTTGATGTGTTACCTATTTGAATACACTTCAACAGATGTGAAAATGTTATGCACTTGTCATTTTCCTACAAAAATGTCTAAGTGACATTACTTTCATTTAAGCCATTCGTGCCAACTCTTGACGAGTGTAAAACGAGCCGACACACGAGTTTCATAATAACACCACACGAATTTCTTAATGCGTAATTATGTAAAATTCGATTCACTCAAGAAGTTAATAATTATATTTGGTATGTTAGGTATAGTATAAGGTTAGGTTTCTATTTATTTTTATCTATTAAAATGTTCTTGTTGTGTAAATCGAATTAAATCAAATGTAATATTATACCAAATGTTAAAATTTTATCAAAACTTATACTTTTACACACCCAGAAAACAGACATATGGAATTGTTTAGGAATTAATTAATTTTATTTAAAGTGTGAAATAAATATAAATAGCGCATACTTTTTGCCATAGCGATGCCGTATCCCTTACTGTCAATCAAACCGCCCATCTGTAACAAAATTATAATCATTCGAATGTAAACGAAACCAAATAAAAATACAGATCTCTGACCATAGGCTTTTAATCCAAGGTTCAATTTTACGACATATTATATATTCGTAGGATTTTACTCACACAAATAAGCTACTTTCGTTGTGTAAATAAGCTAATTTTCAAATAACTTGAATTTAGATAATTTATTGATCCTTAAAGTTGAATATTGACTACTAAGCTTGAGGTCCCTGGTTCGATTCCCGGCCGGGCAGATATTTGTATGAATACCTAATACGAATGTTTGTTCTCGGGTCTTGGATGTTTAATATGTATTTATCTATATAAGTATGTTTCTCCGTTGCCTAGTATCCATAGGTTTGCTTAGTTTGGGACTATTGGTCAATTGGTGTCTAGTGCCCCATGATATTTATTTTATTTATTTATTTAATATCTGACATAGCGTTGTTATCGCATTCTCCTGGTATTATTATTATTATTCCCTTGATGACGGCCTTAAGGCTTGGGCCAATGACAGTTACGATGACAGGGTTGCGGTTTATTCTGCAGAACGCCAACAGTCTCCTGGTACCTAGGTAGCCTTTAAATAATTTGACTTTTATTTGATATCTCTTTAAGATAAACATTAATCAAGCAAAAAATACATTTAATTCGTATGAAAGAAATAAAATCAACAATGGACATGTTTTTAAAACGTTTCAGAACAAAAGTAGCTCAGTTATGCGAGTAGGATCGAACCTTTGCATATAGCCCCATGGTCAGAGAACTCAGACACCCTGTATATAATATACACGGTGTCTTGTAAGCAGGGGTTATCTTAAAGCCGAGTTTAGACTTGCAAGAAAAATGGTGCAAGTTGCATTACATCGCGGCGCTCGATTGACCATTACAAACTCGTTGGCTTTACGGCCTCGCAGTGTAATGCAACTTGCACGATTTTTCTTACAAGTCTAAACTCGGCTTAAGCTCCATTTAGGCAATGGGAGAACATGCATGCAAGTTTCACTATATTGCGGTATTTGTTTGATCAACTGAATTCATTGTCCCTCAATAGTCTGCGATGTAATGCAACTTGCATGCAAGTCCATGCATGGTCTACATGGGGCTTGAGGGCTTTATCGTGCCCTAAGTGGGCATCTTGGAAAAATTTAGCTTTAACAAAAATCGCGTGTATTTCTAAATATCTCAGGTTTTGCTATTTATGGTCCAGACCCAATTGTAAGATCTTCGGAGTTTCAATACCAGAAAAAGCACTTTTGAAACACACTTTGAGTAAAGTAAGAATTTTATTTTAAAAGATATTATTTTATTAATAAGGTTTTTGAATAAAACAATACTAGTATAATATTTTTATTCTTTGTGCGGTTTTTTTTAATTCAAAAGTATATATAAATATCAATTCCTTGTATCTATTTTAAATAGATACAAAAAAATATTAAAACACACAAGACACAAGCCCATTATTTCAAATTACATTTGAAATTTATCACGAGCTTTACGACGAAGGAAAACATTGTGAGAAAACTTGCACAACCTTGCGAAGCAATTCAATGGTGTGTGTGAAGTTCCCAATCCACAATTGGCTCGTTTGGGAACTTCGACCCAAGCCCTCTCGTTCTGAGAGGAGGCCTGTGCCCAGCAGTGGGATATATATAGGTAGGTAATGATAGCACGATTTTCCAGCTTTAATTAATCGTTTTTTTAAGTAGTGGAAACGACCATAAAAATTTTACTAACCTGTGTAAGATTGCAGTTCCGCTCTATTTCATATTCTATTGACGTAGATTCCATCAAAAATGCAAATTTTCCTTCTGATGGATCTTGGTTCACTCTGAAAACAAAACACACGATATTATTAATAATCAGCTATAGCCTATAATATATGTTTTTCAGACGGGAGTGGAGGAAAGGTGAAGAAACTTTTGACCAGCAGTAGATCATTAGAGGTGAGACGTACTAGGCAAAACGCGGACTGAGTCTTGCGAGTACGCGTCCACAAAAAGACTAGATCCAAAAACTAGGTCCACGAGTATCTACGAGTAGGTACTTAACTCATTGACTCATTGCGTAAACAAAATGATTCCCGTAAATGCGCTCCCGTGATTGCGTATAAACCGTACTAGTTTTAGTAGTTTTACGAATATCGAACTACCGAATTCTCTTTCTCTTCTTCACACTTCATATTTGTTTTTAATTTTAACTTATACTAAATACCGACTAAAAACTTCCCTACATACTTTATACAGGCCAAGACTGTCTGCAATTTTTATAAATTTTTCAATAAAAAAGTGTACATAAATGCTTGTTTTCAAGTTGGCGGAACGTTGTCAGCCGCCGTACTCCTAAATACTCGTACGCTAAAAGAATCGCGGGCGGGAACGCGTACTCACGCGTCCAAGCCAAAACCTATTCCAGTAAATACGTCTCACCTCTATAGATCATATTATAGGTACCTACGACAAAACACAGGCTTAGCGTAGGATGCAGCCTATGTACATACGGTCAAAGACTAATACATGAGCCACCATGGAACCTTTATCAAAGGAAAAGTCATTACGATTTTCCTTGTTAATTAATGCGATGTCACTATGACGTTTACTGTGAAATGCTTCCATGATGGCTCATAAATTTAAAGTCGTCAGAACGTACATAATCAAATAATATATTTTTTTAAGTATACGGCTTAGAAAACTTCTGTTTTTTTCGTGTTTCGTACAGTCACCTGCATTTCGTACAATAATCTGCCACAGCGGAGCGTGCAGAAATAATTTATTGAATCAGGCGTTACTTTGCAGAGGTGACCTTATGATAGCTACATTTGTGCAAGATATGCGTGTTCATAGATGTAACATCTGGTAGCATGGTGTACGGTTGTGTTGCTCTGAAGATGAGCTCTGGTTGAGTTCGAATCGCGTCAGTGTAGTGTGGTGGTGATGATATATGGGTTTGTGTGATTTGTGTGTTTGTAGTGTGGAGGTGGAGGAACTGTAATGAACATGCATATCTTGCATAAATGTAGCTATCATGAGGTCGCGGATGAGCAGTTGTTGTTTTGGTTCGTGCAAAAATATCTGACACGTCCTACCGCGGCCCTAGACATAGAGTTGTATCAGGTATTTATCCGTTCCGTTCCGTGAGTCACAGATCTGGCTGAAAATCTGGCAGTTTCACTTTCGCGGGGACACACAAAATTGTGTATATGTATTTACTATTTTCATGTGTTATTCTGTATTTTTTTTTAATTTGTGTAAATTTTGCTGTATATGTGTGTCTTCTGTGTTAGTGAGTAAATATCCTCTTTTTTTCTTTCTTTCTTTCTTTCTTTCTTTATTTTGAACGCTTTGTTGTGTAAAATATCAGTGCTGGTAACTAAAATGATATGACATTAAATTAAATTCTAACAATCAATTCAAAAAAGAAAACTCTTGATTACCAATTGCCGTAAATTACGGCCTATATAAGCTGCTATAAGCCGAAATACGACACCCGTCTAACCTGGAAACCTTATGTAGGATAGGTACCTACTCACACGGGTCATCTCACAATTATTATAACATAACCATAAAAAACTATTTTTTAATACAAGCTTTTTCTGCTGATTGCACTTTTTGTTGACTGTACTTGCATTGTCACCCAAACTACATTTGCTTACCAAATTTCAAGTCGATGCTATTAAAAGTTGAAGAGTTCCGTCCTGCGGAGACGTGACACGCGATTTACATAAGTAAGTTAAGTACCTATTCTAAATTTCAAGTCAATCTGACTACTGGAAGTTGGTCAAATTTAACTTGCAAGATTTGATTACAGACAGACAGACAGGCATACAGACAGACAGGCAACGGGATAGGTGAAACTAAATAAAAGCTTGTAATAAATCAGACGTGTCTTAGAGCTTCAATATATTCTTAAATGGAACTGTAAAAGAAACAGGACTTAAACCTACCTGTCAATACCAGCTGGGTTACCACTCGGCATATCCCACTTTTGCATTTTCTCAAACATTTCCTTGAATAGGCCTTCTTGGGAATGCTGAAATAATCAAAATGCCTATATTATTGCTTTACTACTTAGATAAACGTAACTAGGTGAAACATTTCTTCATTCTTCACCCAGGTCGCCGTAAAAAGCCATCGAACATTACTGGTAGGAGTGAAATTATTTCCTAACTATTTATTCCTGCTACTACGAGATTTGAAAATCGAAGTTCAACTCATTCCGTCCCTCTGACAATTATCTTATACGAGCAATTCTTGTATAGGTATATGCCGGCGGCCGATCGTAAAATCCGCCAGATCACGACGAGCGAAGCGAGGAGTGGTTAGTATTAATTGTGATTACGACGCCAGAACCGATATGGCGGCGTTTCATGATAAGCCTAGGAATTTCATGATCTGCCTAAACGTCACTAGGCAAATCGTTAAATGGTGAGTTTTGAACGATATGGCGGATGTCCCTTAGCCAATTCATGAAATGGTGGCATTTCACGATATGCCTAGGAATTTCGTGATCTGGCGGATTTTACAATCGGCCGCCGACATATATATAAACATATTCGGGGATCTCGAAAATGGTTTCAACGATTTAGATGAAATTTGGTATGTAGGGGTTTTTGGGGACGAAAAATCGATCTAACTGCTTGGTCTTATCCCTGGGAAAACAATTGTTACCGAGTTTTAGCCCGAGCAAAGCTCGGTCGCCCAGATACTACTATTTAATACGAGAGTGAGAGGGACGGTACGATACAAACTTCGATTTTCAAATTTCGGAGGAGGCCCCTGGCGCTTGGCCTTCACTTCAAGAATTAATTAATTGTTCTTCCAACTCCTCTCCTCCACCTCTTTCCCTCAGGACACTCCTCCTTGCTTCGCCCGTACCCAATTTTCGGGAACTTAAATTTATTGATCAATTACATTTTTGAAATTTCTTTGAAGTAGGAAATATTTGCCCCCTTCCAGTGCTGGTTATATAAGACGCTAACACGGGGAATAAGGTAGTGTTTCAGCGTTAGTCAAATCTGTGATGAACGATCAGTTTTTAAAAAATAATTCATTATTTGAATGTAAATTAAGGAATGTGTCATTCATTTTTCTCAAAAGTGTGTACTTAAATGCACATGGAATAAAAAAAACACGAAATATTTATACAAGGAAGTTGGTGTTAATTTAATCTACTACTACCCTATCTACAACCTTCAGTGTTTAGAATTCCCTGACACATGATTAGATTTTCTAAGGGACCGAACTAAGTAGGTATCTGGATTTATTTATTTATTTTATTTGTATTCGACTGGATGGCAAACGAGCAAGTGGGTCTCCTGATGCTTAGTGATTTTGTAGTTTTATGGTTGCTTGTTTTTTCTCGAATTTGTAGTTAACTAAAACGGACTCTCTCGGACTTTCTTGGCCGCTCTCGCTGAAGCTCAGGCGGCAAACCACCTCGGGCTTTATGGCTCTCTTTGGTTCCTCGTTAAGAAAAATACTATAAAATTCAGAAGTGCAAAATAAATAAAGTAACATTACTATCAGATGTTTACCTGTAGAAATTTGTAAGTTGAGCCCCCTACTTTGGCACCATATGTGATCCCTAGTTTATTGGTAGCAAGCTCAGCGACATTTGTAAAATCTTCGTTGTTGCTCTTCTTGGCAAGCAGCGTTGCTAGATTGGCAGTGTAAGAGCTGGTGATGACCAGAGCAAATATCCACCATGCGCTTGCTACTGCACGCGAACCGTAGGCACTGTGATAAAAATACAGGTACATTGATATTTTTTTCACTTCTCATTCTCATAAACTTCGTATTTAGCTGGATTTAGACGATGTAAACTTTATATGCGCTAGTGCTTAAAGTAAAATCTTCGTAAGACCAAGACCAAGGCAATCATGTATACCAATAGCAATATGCATGAAAAATAAAAGGTACCTAGTAAGTGAATAATTGTCTCCACTGTTGCTATTTAATATCCACGCAATCGAAGTCAAAAAAAGAATGTAAAACTCGTGCATCAAACCCATTTTCCCCTCGACGTGTCTATCCACCCTCGCACGCACCGGCTCAGGTGGCTATATGAAAGCTCACTTTATGCTCATGTCGTACAACCTACTATTTCTTTAGATAGATTGTAAAATAATTCCGAGTACTCACACAGGAGCAATTTCAGATCCCTGACACAGTATAGCGCCGAGGGTGAACCACAGTGCGTTGGCTAGTGTGAACTGGTTCTCCAATGCGTCAGGTTCTTCTATGCAAGGGTAGGGGTTCTGCCACTCTTCTGGGCACAAGCGTCCAATCACGTACAGCACCAGAGAAGTCCCGACGTATGCTAACCCTAAACAAAACCAAACCTACGCAAACAACAGTAAGTATTGTTATCATTACATTAGTTTTCTTTTATTTTTTCTTATGTCTAGTGACTACGATATATTCTCTCGTTTGTTCTGAAGCTAGCATGCATTTTACCAAGGTTTTATTATGACAGCGACGCTAATGTGCGTCATAGTGAATTCACTAAGGGTATGGGCGCACGAGAAACTTTTGTCTCCGCGACTATTTTGTCTCACACATGAAGTCTATGGGTTAGTATGGAAGTGCGCACACATAGCGACGCGACTACCCATAGATTTGATGTGAGAGACAAAATAGTCGCGGAGACAATAGTCGCTCGTGCGCGCATGCCTAAAAAACCATATTTGCGTCGCTGTCAGTTCAGTACCGATGTACCGCAGTACAACTTTGCAGTGATTACAGCCTAAACAATAGAAAAGAACAAGAAGCATTCAAGCCTTACCATTTAGCCGGTTATTTTAACACGATATTTTTAGGGTTCAGTACCGGAAAAATAAAAACTGAAACCATCTAATTGTTGTCCGTCTGTCTGTCAAGTTCTTTTTCTCGGGAAAGCGGGAAGGTATCAAGTTGAAATTAACTCCTAATACTTATGCCTGCGGAACCTTGAAGATTATATTGAAAACCGGCCAAGAGCGTGTCGGACACGCCCGAAATAGGGTTCTGTAGCTATTAATAAAAATTAAGTTATATTTTTCTAAGGATTTCGTATTTTATACGAAATACTCCAAGTTTAGGTATATTTTATACCTTAGGCTGCTATAATTTACTCTTAAACTACTAATAATTGTCAAGAAAACTTAACCGTTAGGAGGAGGGGGGGGACGCTCGGTTTTAATGAAAATTTTGCACCTTAAAGTTGCATACAAATCACTAAATTGAAAAATCGTTTTAGCAACCCCTAATGGTAAATGCCTATCCAACGATACACCACACTACAAGATAGGATGAGAAAAAAATCACCCCCACTTTACGTCTATTGGAGGTATACTAAAAAAAATATTTAATTTTTTTATTGTACTATTTTGTCGGCATAGTTTACATACCTATATATTCGTGCAAAATTACAGCTTTGTAGCATTGATAGTCCCTGAGCAAAGGCGCGGACGGACAGACAGACAGACAGACATGGCGAAACTATAAAGGTTCCGTTTTTTCCATTTTGGCTACGGAACCCTAAAAAGTTGTCTGATTCTGACTTGGTAGTTATACATCGGAAGATAGTTAGCGAGTTTATAAAAAAAGCCGTGGTGGCCGAGTGGTTTGACCTATGGCCTCTCAAGCAGAGGATCGTGGGTTCAAACCCCAGCTGGCACCTCTGAATTTTTCGAAATTCATGTGCCAAATTACATTCGAAATTTACCACGAACTTCATAGTGAAGGAAAACATCGTGAGGAAACCTGCACAAACCTGCGAACCAATTCAATGGTGTGTGTGAAGTTCCTAATCCGCACTGGGCCCGCGTGGCAACTACGGCCCAAGCCCTCTCATTCTGAGAGGAGGCCTGTGCCCAGCAGTGGGACGTTTATAAGCTGGGATGATGATGATGAGTTAGCGAGTTATTCACTGGTAAAAGCTGCGGGTAGAAAATACTCACTCCTGTTGAGAAGGGCAGCATGAAAGCAAACATCTTAGGGACCGGTGCTGTTGGTTTGCGGTACAGTATACTGATTCCAAGATTCATGAAGGGGGTAGTGAAATCAACCTTCTGCTCACGTTCCGCCGTAATGGTGAGATCAGTTATCGCGAAGAGCGGCTCACTCTACAACAAAACCACTTACTGCTACCGTCAAGGGCACAAATATCTATACAGCCATAGCGTCAAATATATGTATATGTAAAAAAAACCGATTCGTAAAATCCGCCTGAGTCACGAAACATTACTTGGCCAGGCATATTGATTTTAGATACGAATTTTCAAAGTGTAAAAATATGATTGCGCGGCGTTAAATGATATGACTAGGAATTTCATGATCTGCCTAAACTGGTCAAATCATGAAATGTCGGCGTTTCATGATATGCCTAGGAATTTCAAAATCTGCCTAAACGTCAAAATCGTTAAACGGTGAGTTTAGAACGATATGGCGGTCCCTTAACCAATTCATGAAATTGCGCCATTTCACGATATGCCTAGGAATTTCGTGATCTGGCGGTTTTCACGATCGGCCGCCGACATATACATCGACCTTATGTTTAGTGGCAGAAGGTGTATGCCCTTGACTGTACAAAAGAAGCACTATGTATGGAAACGTAACTGTAAATCTCAGTTTAGACAAGCGTGAAAAATAAGTTTGGTAAAAATCACATTTTTAAGCTGACTGTACTTTTTGTCGACTTTACTTGCATTGTCACCCAAACTATGTTGGCATACCAAATTCCAAGTTGATGCCATTAACCCTTAAAGAGTTCCGTCCTGCGGAGACAATCCTGACCGGACTACTAGGATGTCACTACCAGATTATTGTATTGTCACACAATTTACATAAGTGTGCCAAATTTCAAGTCAATCCGACTACTGGAAGTTAGTCGAATTTAACTTGCAAATTTTGACTACAGACAGACAGACAGACAGACAGACAGTTACATTAAATGGCGCGACCAAAATAGAACAAGTTTTATGGTCAATCAAACGCTGTGGAACGTAATACAACATGCACGATTTCAAAGTTCAATATCTCAAAATCTGTGTGTCTGTCTGTGGCGCCATAGCTCTTTAACGGGTGAACCGATTTGAATGCGGGTTTTTTATTTGAAAGCAGGGTTTCTAGCAATGATTCTTAGACATGTTTTATTAAAATCGGATCAGCCGTTTTTGAGATATTGAACTATGAAGTCACAATGTCGGGTGTTTTCCAACTTTTCGTTGGTTAGGTTAAGTTATAATGATATACAAAATTATTCTTATTACCATTAATATTAGGAATATAAAATTTTAAGTAATTCGATGTCCGAGTTATCAACATAGCATAAACATGCTTTAGATCTTTTAAATGTGTATGCCTAGTGTATGCCCCAAAATTAATAGGATAACGAGTCGTATGCCATTGAACGTTATGCCAAACATTCTCGGCCAAAAATATTTAGGACAATCAAGCAATCAACATTATGCAATACGACAGGCAATAAACTGGGCTTGACAAGCCTTTGCACGTGCACGTAGATGTCAGAAACGGTTTACTAATGTTTCGGCGAATAACGTTTGGCAACCTGTTTCATTTCGCAACTTTTTATTTCCTAACTGTTTAATATTTCTGAAACTGTTAATATTTCAGGATTTTTATAAAACTAACCTAACCTAACCTAAAGGGTTCTTTCTACACGATTGCCCTAAAATAAATCCTGAAATATTTACAGTTTTAGAGTTTGCGAAATGAAATGTTGCGAAATGAAACAGGTTGCCAAACGTTATGTTGCGAAAAGGCAGTACTCGGTCAGAAACATTGTTTTTATTACACTTACAGAATTTTGGATGCGTTCGAGCATCATGTCATAGTTGCCTCCAGGTAGCTGCAATAGTGTAAAGTTGAAATGAAGTATATTCGACAGCTTCTCAAACAACTCAATACAAAACCCTGGAATATACAAGAAAGATTTAATATAAGTATTTGTTCTGGTTTTAACATAGTTTTAGTGCTAGTTAGTAGGTGACTCTACCTATATTCTAGTAACAGTATATTTAAGCAAAATAACATGTGAAAGTTTTTTTTGTGTATTCGTCTGTACTTAATCACGCAATAACAGCTGAACGGATTTACATGAAACTTGGAGTACAGATAGCCAAAGATCTGCATTGAGACATAAGATACATGATATCCCGGTAACGCGTTTCCGCGGGATAATATTTTAAATTTAAACAAGAATAGGGGGCGCTGTCCAAGAACGGTGACGTAAACCGAACGTCGGCTCTCAAAATGACGTGTTAACTTCGTTTGCAGTCAATAGATGGAGTTGTGCGAGCGAACGTTGCCCTTTCAAATTGTTACAGTAACCTTTTGTCAAGCTGGCGAAGCCGCGTGTTAAGGCTAGTATTATAATAGGAAGTAGAATAATAGTTGTTTAAGTGCCATACCTTCATACCGGTCATTTCCAGACAGTCTATGGGATGCCGGTTTCATCATCACATACGGCTTGTTCTGCAAAAGGTGCGTTTGAATAAGCTTTAGGTAAGACCTAGCTAGATCACGGATCGGCAAGCGCAACGTAAGACTTCCAACAACGTGATGGACCCATGAGCCAGTTAAAGCCGCGGGTTCACGGTGGGTACAGGCAGCTTCCAACGGAAGCAACTGGAGGTCTATCGGGAAGGCCTATGTCCGGCAGTGGATGTACAGTCACCAGCACCAATATTTGACACAACAAGCGTGCATCATTAATATCTGATACGACTAATTCTAGTGCCGGAAACATGTCAGATATTTTTGCGCGCTCCGCTGTGGCAGATATTAAAGCTGGTGACTGTACCACGACTGATATGATGACAATGATGCTAAAAACCTAGCTAGAAGTTATTAAAAAAAAATATTGATAGTATTTTGGGATCGCCTCTAGTGGACTAAAAATTGTTGTCATAATGTCCCTTGTCGTAACTCATTTCGCAGAGTGGCCTTCTTCATACAAGTTCTTTGTCATAAATGATTCTTTGTATAGCAATTTGTATGTCATAATTGTAGTACCTATGTCAAGCTTTTTCTAAGCATAACTAAAAATGGCACAAAATTTCAAGTCATTATTGAAACGCCGAGGCTACTCGAACTTTGTATCTTACCGTCCCGCTGACGCTAATATCATTTAATATGAAAATGAGAGGGACGGTACGATACAAACTTCGATTTTCGAATTTCTTAGTAGCCCTCCTGCTTTACGTTCTACGAGCTAACCCGCAGTGCGCTTGCGGCGAAAACGTCTTGGGCTCGCAGCAGCGCCGGTTTCAGCACTTCCAGCGCCCTGGGCGAGATTTCCTCGGCGCCCCAAATTTTTGGTAATTTTCTAGAAGCTATAGGCTTCAGGCGCCCCTTTAAGTCCCCTAGGCGGTCGACACACCGCGCCCTACCCTAACGCCGCTACTGGCTCGCAGTTAAAGCATTGCGCTTTTAACTCGCCCACAAATCGCCACAGTGTGATTAGGCTGTAAGGACTTTTGTCATTTACGGAAACCTATGAATCATAAATTTTCCTTCCTGTAATAAACAGCAAGATAATACTTATACGTACAATCATTATAAGCACGACGAAAGTCTGGTTAGCCATAACGCCTGGTGGGAGCGGCGGCGCCTCGACCGGTGGTCGGTCCCACATAATGCCGAATCGAGGGTCATAGATGCCCACCGGCATGAGAATGCCGCGCCGTGCCAGTTCCACTACGCGGAAGCGGCCAGAACGCCGCGAGCCCGCGTTGCCTGCCCAGTTCGAGATGTCTTTCTGCAATAAAGAGAATAATAAAACCGTTTAATAACACTCACAAAAATTATGTACCTCGTTAAGTTTCTTGACGGATTTTTCTGAACAGAGGTTTTTCCGAAACGGTGGTAGATTTTTTGACATTCATAATCATAACCGCTACAAAGCGTAAATATAATAAACATATTTTGACTTTGACTCAATTCCCGATTATTGATATTTTTAATATTAATTTGCAACAGTATGCTTTCACATAGAAGAAGGAGAAATCTCTCTACATACAAAAATACCTATTACTGCATACATTTCAGGGCCCCCAGATTTTTTGCCGCTCAGTATACCTAATTAAAATTGGTCTGATGACTTCAAAACGTAATTAAATTTCATCAGATCAAGTTTCATCAATTATATGTCCCACAGCTGGGCACATTCTTCCTATCAGCCAGCATGAGAGGGCTTGGTCCATAGTTCCTACGCAGGCCCTCTACGGATTAGGGCACACCATAAAAAGGTTTGTTCACAGGTTTTTTCATCAAAAAGCTCATTGGTAAAATATGTTTCAACTCCTACATTAATTTGTATCACAGGTACTTACTGAACGAAGATAATTGATCAGAGTGTCAGCATGACCGTTGGATTTTAAGGGTTCGCAGGATGTCTCGTCTAGATCCATTGTAATATTGGCAAGACGACCCAGGATCTTGCTAGCCGTTAATACTACGTCATACGCAAGAATCAGCGACGTTAGTGGTGTTGCAACTACCTGAAAAGAAGTTATCATCACATCATCCGTAAAAGTGCCGTAACATGCAGGGCAACTTGGTTGCATGCAACATGCAACCCCCTGAATAAAACCCAATAATCTTTTTTTGCGTATTACCAAGTAGTAGGTTCATAATCACATTAAACGCGTACTTTAATACGGTTTATACATTTGAAATTTTAGTTAGTCTCCAGTGTTCAGGCAATGTTAATTTTGTATGTCATATTCTGGAAAATAATATGTCGTTTCCAGGATAAATTAGGCCCGAAAATTTTGTTAAATTTGATTCCATTAGGTATTATTTAATTTTCGTATGATAGCACAACATTGGAAACATTTTCAGATGCTGATTATTTTGTAAAAGATACGGACAATATAAGGAAAAACAAATTAAACTATTGCAATAAAAAGTAGATAAAAAACATTAGAAACCAAAATACGCCGCATACCTTATCAGCTTCTGTTTCAGCAGCCTCTAAATAAGATTCTGAGACATCCATGTCTTCAGCATTTTTGCGAAAACGTCTTAAATACGTTTCACGCCAATCCATCAACATTGGCTCTTCTCTCTCCGGATCAAATAACTGCAAACCTGGAAGACAGATCTTAATTAGGTATTTAATTTCCAATACCTTTAAAGATTTGGCAAAATATACTGTTCTGTCGGGGGGCTAATTTTTGAAATCACATGTGCAAAAATACCACATGAAAATGGTTTAAATTTGTGGTCCCCGTTAAAGTAAAAAATATGATTCTGCTCAGTTTTAAAAATAATTAAATAAAGTAGCGCGGTATTTTTTCCTATGCTATCCGCATTTCAAATTTAACACCAAATTTTAATAGTATTTTCTCTGAAATGTACCCAATCCCTCGTCCAATGTCCTCGAAAAAAATAGTCAAATCATCGCATTGCCTATTTGTCCATGTTACTCATTTTCATATTATTGGAATACCTGTAATATTGGCGCCACCATGGCTGTAGGGTTCCAGGTCCAATGTATGTAGATCAAGCGCCAGCAGAATATACGAATGCCGTTCAGATAACAATCCAACTATTTGTGCTGCGGCCAGCACTCGATCGACACAGGCCTCATCACACCAAACGATGAACTGTGTGTGTTCCGCTTTCTTTAATACCAGAAGGAGGTTTCGTAAGGATTCTTCGTCTTCAGGAGGTGGTAGTCTACGAGCTAAGATAGCAATCTCGAGTCCTGCATCACCGGCACCTTGAACTAAACGTGGTCCAACTGCATCATCATGCAGGAGAACTGCTGAGCTCCAAGCTTTCTCATCGCAGAGTGCCGTGCATGCCTGTAACATAATGAGCATATTTTTAAGAAAATAACAGGTAAACAGTATAAATCTTTGTGTGGTAACCTGTATCTGTTAATCAGTATGTTCTTTAGTACTAGATATTGTTAATGGGTGTCTCAGTGGATTAGGCTGAACTGTTTGCCGATCGAATCAAGAGCGTTGGTTCTAAATTGTCATTGAATGAATTCCTAGCAATAACTTTCGAAATGAGGCAAAGAGAATGAACATGCGTGTCGCAGATAAGTAAAGAGCAGAGGCCTTTTTTCAGCATTGAGACACAAACATCTTTATGTACACAACAATACAACAATACAAATATTCTTATTGCACACCATAAAGCAGTAAAAAAAACTTATAATATAAACACTTAGATTCACGGTAGACAATAGGCGGTCTTATCGCTTAAAAGCCTAAATACCTTTATGAAAACATCATTCTGTGGATACATGTGAATGGTCTCCCAATGCAATAAGCCTTCAGTCGAAGTTGAGAACGGCGTTGGTGACACCAGCAACAAAGGTACACCGACGCGCGCCGCCGCCGCTGATGCTAGTTTCACTTCTTCTGCCTCTCCATAAGCCAAGATGGCTGATACGCCTTCCTGTGCCTGGAAGTTCATCGTAGTTTTCTGGTTTATTTTGGAATAAACGTGGCGTTTATAGGATGGAAATGACGGGAGAACTTTATGTGAGATTGAATATAATAGAATATTTAATTTTGGTGGTAGATGGCGATTATTCGTCCCCAACTATATCGGCTTTTGCTGCATAAAAGGGATGTATTTGGGTAAAGAGACGACACACATTCATTGGCAATTGCACAGTCTTCATGAAATGTAAGTAAAGAGTGTCAAATGGTAATAAAACAGTATAGGCCCCACAAGAGAGAACATGAGTAACAAAAGACAATCATACCTTTGCACAAACTTGAGCTGCCATGTCCAATGGTTCATCAGGCTCGACTGATCCGAGCCTGACGTCAGGGATCACGTTGCCAGCTATCAACGCAGCCTCCACCGCTGCGGCCATATTATGAACTTGTGCTGGCGAGGATACAACGCCTGAAATATACAAGTCTAGTAACAATGGATATTGGATTACTTCTGAATTCGAGAAATGTGCTGTCGAAGAAATTAGTGAAATCTTTTTGGAAGTAAATAATTCGTTATTAATTTTTTAGCATCAATTTATTTTCAAAAGTTTTCCACCAAGATAGCTAGCTATGTGATTCAGATTATCACACATGCAAGAATTTGCAAAAGATTTCAGTTTGATTCATACGTAAAAATTGTTGTAGCGTCATACAACGTCGGATATATAGGAAACTATTTGAAAAGATGTCTTATTCTAGTTTTGAGTCGTGCTCTTATATTAACATCAGGCAGAAAACATAGGGTCTTCAGTTTTATTATTATTACTAGCTTTTGCCCGCGGCTTCGCTCGCGTAGAATTCGGTTATCGCGCGCTGTTTCCCTCGGGAACAGCATTTTTCGGGATAAAAAGTAGCCTATGTCACTATGCCAATACCAAAACTATATCTATGCCAAAAATCACATCGATCCGTCGCTCCGTTTCGACGTGAAAGACGGACAAACATACATACAAATTTATAATATTAGTATGGAACCTATATACTGTCCCACTGCCGAGCAAAGGCTACCACCGATACTTCCACTGCTGTCTGTCCTTTTAATTTTATGCAGTGGACTGAGAAAACTCTTCAGTATGTAATAAAATTGTCCAAAATATATTATTACTAGCTGTTGCCCGCAAATCCGTCCGCGTAGTATTCGTTTATCGTTACCCCGCGGGAACAATGCAATTGTCCGGAATAAAAATTATCCGATGTCTTTCCCCGGGACTCGAACTATCTGTATACCGAATTACATCTAAATCAATTCAGCGGCTTAGACATAATTTAGTAGCAAACATCCAAACATCTTCACAAACTTTCACATTTATAATTATTAGTAAAATAAGATAAGATGGACTGCTGTAACTCAAGTGAATTTGATGAACACAGTCAAGGCATGTTTAGTTGTAATCGTCTCACAATGATACATTTCTAGGACTGACCTATTTTGACAGTAGGTTCTTCCGATGCTATACTCGTCTGGAACATCAAAAACATTGTTGCAAGCAGCATCATCCCGTCCAGAACACGCATGTTTTAATCACAGTGTTAAATATAATTGAATCACATCACAACACTCTAATAACACCATAAAGTTCACGCTTTCATTATTTACATCGCCATGGAGTTAGGTAGAAGCCTAAATCCCATTATGATTATTATTTACTTTGTGATGATTTTGTGTTGGTGAATGAGTTTCACGTAAGTTTGCGCGGGTGCGCCGGCGTCGCCACGTGCGCGCGACCCGCTTTTGATCTATTTTGAACTCGGAGCGACGGTTTGAGGACGTTTACTCCGCATAACTAGACTGTTAATCATTTAACATTGAACGTTTTCGCAGACTTTGTTTAGTCTGCGACGTGAGTTGTCTCGATTTTGGTAAAATTTTACTTTTTTTCAAGTTTTTTACCAAATTTAAAAGTTTTAGAGCATTTTCTGTATATTAACCCAGCGAATCATTAAAAGAGGAGCGTTGGATAAAGAACAGACGAACTTTTTAGTAATTTATCCATGAATTATAGGTATTACATACTAACTACAAATACTAAGCTAAACCGGAATATTACCTAACTAAAGTCTTCAGCTATTGAGACTGACCATCAACTAGGCCAGTGGTCGTCAGTGACTCTAGCCTATATTTTTGTGACCCGTGATATAATATGCAACGACTTTAGCTATGGCTTCCAAAACAAATTTTGCATACTATGATAATGATAACTCATCGATAACTGAACGCGGGTCAAACAGTTTGGTACCTAGGTCTCCATACTAATATTATATTTAATGCGAAAGTGTGTGTGTTTGTATGTTTGTCCGTCTTTCACGTCGAAACGGAGCGACGGATCGACGTGATTTTTGGAACAGAGATAGTTTATGGGCCCGAGAGTGACATAGGCTACTTTTTATCCCGGAAAAATGCAGTTTCCGAGGGAACAGCGCGCGATAACCGAATTCCACGCGGGCGAAACCGCGGGCAAAAGCTAGTATTTATTATAAGTGTAATTTAAGAAGAGCAAGTGCAGTAACCACACACATTTTGTATTTAATTAACTGATTCTACCGACGGCTTTTCAAATGCACCTACTAATATCCATTTTTGATAAGTGTGCGGCCCACACTAACAGCCTTATTCATAAAAAGTTAGAGCCTCCTTGAAGGCTCCTTGAAGGCCCGATGCTAAAAACATGATTCATAAACGTCTGTTAGCGCTAATCAGTCGATCAAGGCTCTGCTAAAGTTAGAGGACCGTAGACCCTCCTTTATCTCCCTGCTAAGTCACAAAATGGCCGCCACAAGTTTGAACAGCTGACTTTGACAAGAGCAAAAAACCATACCGAAGATATTTATAGTGAAGGCAGGGCTACGCAAAGATTAAAAAAAAACTGGAAAAATTATTTTCAGGAATTTGTATTTAAAAATCCTCTAAATTAGCAACAATAAATTAACAATAAATATGAAAAAAAAATAGGATGATTAACATAATTATGGCTTTTTACACAACATAAACATGCGGATCGGAAATGGCGGGAAAACAAACATCTCGCTTTTTATTTTTTTTTCCTGCTAATTTGCTGTCACTGCTGTCAATTTTTTTTTTTAATTATCGATTAGGCCATTTTTTGTCTTTGATTTGTCAAGGTGGCCAACATAACGCGTCTAATCCGTCTGTCAGCAGCTCAACAACTAGCAGACTGCTAGCAAGTGTTTATGAATCATACTTCTTGACAACCGTCTATTAAGCTTAATCAGTCTGCTAAGTAACAGACCGATCAAACCTCAATTAAGGTTTTTTTATGAATAAGGCTGTAAGTCTTCATTTTGCCTAATGTGGCCTTGATCGTAAAAGTGTGACGACCACTGAGGTAGCCTGTCTGGCCGTTCAAAACTTTATTGATTTGCGTAAACAGCGCCATCTATTGCATTTGTATGGAATCATTATACACATTTGAAACGAACTCAACACCCTAAGTATTATTTGTGTTCACCTCATTCGCTTGACACACAGCGAACGAACAGAATAATGCACGGTTTAAACGCTAGATGGCGTTGCTTTCCTATTTTTATGATAACAACGTAACATTTTGTAAACAAAGTTTATAAAAAAATTGTAAGTTGGAATAGTACTTACCTTACAACAAAATGAACTTGAACGTGTAATTACATAATTCAGAAAGACGGTAGCGCTGCCGTAGCATATTGTCATCTTGCAAACTCTACTGATGTTTTATAAGTAAAATCAAAGCAAAAATCTGTGGCTCCAGTGAAAAGGGGTACAAGTCTGAATTTGGCCAAATTGAGTTATATAGACCAAAAAACACAAAAAAAATAACGCATCGATTGGTGTAAACGGATCTAAGATATCTTTTAAAACAACGGACTTTTCTGGTGGTCAAGGGTAGAACTGCCTTAAAAAAGTTAGCAACAGAGGGTACTTGTCAAGTTGTATTTCTATTAACTAAAGTTTTGTTTGTGATTTATGATCTAAATTTAGTTGTACGTGCTGTTTTTTCATATGGTGGGTGTAAAAAAATCTAAGCACACTTGAATCCCTAAAACAAGAACAGATTTATTTAGTTTACATTGATACAAGTTAAGTTCAATCTCTTTACACAAAAAAATAAATAAAATATAAGATTAAGTCGAGCTGCGCCCGTTTTCACAAGTCGAAATAAAAAAAGTTTACGTGGAAAAGGATATAAGTCTTTGCGCGGGGGAATGAGCGGGTGAGTGGGGAGCCATGGCGCTTACGGATGAGCCACAATCGTGTGCGCTGACTTGTGCAGGGAAAACGCGCTTGCGAGCTGCGCAGTCGACGGTTACGCGATTAAGTTATATCCTTTTACACCAATTTTATTATTAAACTAATATTGCACATTGCATTAATTCTATGGGTATTAATTAAGATATATCCCTTGACACCAATCATTTAATGAGAATGATTAAGAAAATACAAAATATCCATAGGACTAAAACTACTATTTAATTTAAATATCTAAAACTAAACTTTAATTAAAAAAGAGAGGTGGGCCTCTTGACATGGTGCCCATCACGCAGGCAGCATTCCCGCGTTGAACTGCGATTGCGATTCTTTGCGCGAGAAAGCTGCCGGCGCGAGGGTTGCCTGTTGCCTCCTTGACCTATTGCTGAGCTCCCTGTGTAGCTCCAGCGCACCCTTACCCAAGAACCTAGAGTCTCGACGCCGAAAGCAAAGAAATGATATTGGGCGCCGAGACAGCTATATTTTGTGACCTTGAGGCGTTCCGGGCGTCTACCGCCGCCCCCGCACGTTTGGTAGTTGCTGTTAGGTAGGACGCCGCCAGGGTGTCTGTACAGGTAGCGTCCCACACCAGCGCACGGCCAGTCTTCCAGGGTATCAACGACATTCCGTCAGGGCGCTTGCCATCGCTCCGTACAATCTGGGGCTACAGAGCGGTGGGAACGTTGGCACTAACGAGCGCCCTTCTGAGAATGTCGTTGAGAGTGGCGTGGCGGGACAGTCGGCCGGCGCCCGAGGAACAGGAGAGGCCATGTTGGCCGAGACGGTCCACTGGAGCCCCACAAGAAACACAGTTGTTACTTTCGCAGATCCCAACTCCCAGCCGTAGACCAGCAGCTATGCGTAGTGTCTGGGTCGATAAAAGTTCTAGTGTTGGGCGAGGGGTATGCATGGAGCGAGTAACCAGATTCTGGCTTGGACACAGCTAACAGTCTGGCCCGGTCCCTGCCTGTTAAAGGTTCTATTAATGCCTATAAGGTGGTGACGGAGGCTATTGTATCCCAGGCCCTTTGCCTATGTGGTTTGGACGGGAGATTTGGACTCGGTCCAGCTAGCCAGGTATTCGTGGCCTCGTTCAAGCATGCAATCTCACAGTTAATGCCCGCTGGAGCTTTAAGTATTCTACCTGCGAGATCTAGCGTGCTGTGGATCGAAGATAGGAACAGCCCCTTAATGTCTCTCATACCGCTGATTAACCTTTACAAAGATTTAATCTGCAATGATGAAACTGTCGATACGCATCTACTGATACCGACAGAAGACAGCTTAGCTTAGAGATTTTCAGTTTTATTAATAAATAACATGTTTTTTGTAATTGTATGTTACAAGATAATTTAATATTATTTTAACGTCTTTTGAATGGACATACTACTTAGATACTAATGATGAGAAATTTTAAGTTTGTTTTAAACGGGCATTTTTTATGTTTGCATGTGAGATTTTTGAAAAATTTATAGCGTTTTTGGATAGATATTTAAATACTTTCATATGTGTTTTATTCACTCAACTTGGATACAAGTAGCATTTTGAATTTTTCATTATTATTTAAGTCTACTTATAACTAAAAACACAATAAAAAAAATCGTGCAAAAGGCTACATGTCTGTTATGTCTGTAATTAAGTCCAAAGAACTGCATAAATTGAAAAATGCAATCATTTTCTACACCATTAGTTCGTAAGCTAGTCTTCTGTGGATAATATTATACATGTACTACAAAAAACATTCCGGATGCGTACCCTTTTTCACTTCGTATAAAATTACAAAAACTTGGTGAATAGCGATATATATAACCACTTGAACCTTTTTACACTTATTTTTATACTTCTATTTTGGATACAAGTAGTTAATTTATAAACTAATAGATCAAGAGCAAAAATAACATTCCCATAAGAAAGAACGCAATTAATTTAGTCCTTTAATATACCACATTTATTAGTATATGTAAATATACAAGTGTAATGAACGTAAGTTTGAATCATCTCGGGCGTAACTGTTTTTTGCGTCTCCTGTAAACTTGGGTTTTTCGACATGTACCCCTTTTCACTGGAGCCACAGAAATATGAAGTAAATAAAAAAAAATAGTTATAATCTCAGGTTTTTAAACTGCGTCGTATTGTCTACCGCTCTGGCGCTCGCTATCGCATTCGCCATACGCTTTATCCTCAT
Organism: Choristoneura fumiferana; assembly: GCF_025370935.1. NCBI lineage: Eukaryota > Metazoa > Arthropoda > Insecta > Lepidoptera > Tortricidae > Choristoneura > Choristoneura fumiferana. Next base: position 7,597,597 of record NC_133487.1, on the reverse strand, counting down.
CTCATACCTACCGAGTGACAAAAAGAAGTGATAGTGGTAGTGGGAAAACTTAGATAATAAGGTCTCAGTACTAACATTAATATTGCACAAGGAACTTAATGCGATTAGCCAACGATTAAGCTATGACGCTTTATCAACAACTAGCTGTTTCCCGCAACTGTTCATCGCTATCCCGCGGGAAATAAGTACTAGTAAGTAACTATGCAATTTTCCGGGGTAAAAACTATCCTATGTCCTTCCCCGGGACTCAAACTATCTGTATACTTACCGAATTTTATCTACATCGGTTTAGCAGTTTAGACGTGAAAAGGTAACAAAAAAACAGACTTGCAAACTGTCACACTTATAATATTAGTGGGAATAAGATTTTTAACACTCAGATTTAGTACAGCCACAGCCAGTAGTAATTAGGGTTCCGTACCTCGAAAGGAAAAAACGGAACCCTTATAGGATCACTTTGTTGTCCGTCCGTCCGTCTGTCAAGACCCTTTTTCTCAGGAACGCGTGGAGGTATCAAGCTGAAATTTATATTAAATACTCAGGTTTACTGTCCCTTGGAGCTGTGAAAAAATCAAACTTCTAAGCCAACGCAATCAAAAGATACAGCCGTTTATGCCGCAAATTTCCACGAAGCAACGTCTTGTACCCGTAGCACAGATAAAGGAAAATTTGCGAAAACCGTAAATTTTTAGTTACATCATATAATAAAAATATTTATACAGAACCCTCGGTGCGCGAGTCCGACTCGCACTTGGCCGGTTTTTTAGCCTTCAGCTACTTAGCTGTGCACTTAGTCTACAGCATTTCCTGAAGCTGAACCGGCTTTGCTAAGACGATATAGCCCGTGCATTAAACATCAGCTGTTTCATTACTGCCTACCCTGGCTCGCCGTGAAGGTAGAGGCCGGAACTGACTCCATAAATTATAACTTCCGCTAGTTTCGGAGAGATGGATGAGAGATACACATTAGGTGAGGAAAATTCTATTAATAATACAGTGTAAAAAAATCCTGTACTGGCTATTGATTACAAATACAAGTGGAAAAAATTCAAATACGAAAAAAAAAGGTTTTGCATGGAAATTAAGTGACAAGAAGACTTTATCTCCATACAATATGAAAAAAGAATGTCAATGATTTTCTACCTGTATCGTATTAGTACATACCTATTCAGTAGCCCTAATATTAAAGATGGGCCGAACAAAGGATTCACCGAATACGAATATTCGGCCGAATGTTCGGTAAATCTTTTACCGAACCGAATATTCGGCATAATTGATTCCTAAGTAGAAACGCGAACGTAAAAGATGCATGATCATCGCAAGACGAGCGAGCTAAAATCAAAACGTACGGCACCGACACGGCAGCGCAGCCTTGACTACAGAAAACTTAATCCTCCTTAAATTATCAGTGTGTGCGTGTGGCGGTGGGTGCGTACCTACCGGCGCTAACCGGCGCGCACACATTTAAGCCGCGCGATGTACTTTTGTTTGTAGTGAACTTATTTCTCTTTTATTTACTATGCTAAAATGTATGCAGTAATAGGTAATTTTGTATGTCAGGTCAGTATATTTTGTATAGCAGCCCGCAACACAGGATCTCCTACTTAGTTCGGGCTCATGAGTTGCCTACTTAGATCTAGAAGGAAACTTTGTACTTATTAATTTTAAGTTATTTTAAAAAAAATAACTTTGAATAAATTATCATTATCAGTGCTACAGCCGAAGTCATAAAAAATAAATATATTAATTATTCTGAACTATAATAGTTTTCCCATTAAAATATCACCCCGTGAGTGCCCGCCTTATAGTGCAATCTCCACGACGCGAATTGTCTTGAGAATTGAATTTAATTAAAGACATTTAGTGGGAGGCCGGATATTACCTGCGCATTTCATATTACTTTCCCCTTAGAATTTCAGGTAATTATTAAGTAATAATCACTATTAGGTCAGGATTTATAAAAACAGTTTATTAGTGGAGTTGTATCTTGAAAGCTGTTTGAACAATTTGGTCAAAACTTGCCAGAAACATTATAGCGTCACACAAAGATACTTTTTTAGTTAAAAAATACTCAATAGAAAATTGTAATTAGTAAGAAATTAAGTTTTGGTTAGTTAAATTGTTATCAAAATAACGTGAAAGTGTTACAGTGAAACGAAAACAAAACACTGTCGGTAAAGATAAACGAAACCTGCCCAAGTGCCATGTTGGAGCCCTAAAAATGAGGCGTAGGTGCTGTTCCAAATGATTGCTGGCCAGTTTTTAAATATGATACCTAGCACAGAGATGCCTAATATACGCGTTAAGAAGGTTCTGAATACGGTATTGGACTATTTTGTATATGTTTTATAAATTAAAACTACACAATGCCTTATATCGAATAGAAAAACAATTTTTAAGCTACCTTTACAAATAACAAAGTTATAAAGGTTTCAAATTCAAGACTAGACAAGACATACTGACATGTGACGTCACACGCCAGTACCGCCATACTTGCTGCATAGAGAAAAGCGTTTAAGAAAGAGACAGGTATATATATTTTTCAAGAAATCACTATAAATCCAATTTTCAACCGATTTAAATTTTCTCTTCGCTAAACACTATCTGTTTATCTATATCTTCATAATAATATTAAGATATGGCAAAATCAGGAGTTGTCAAATACCTACCGTATTTTTTAGTTTTTTTTTTAATGTTACGGAACGATTTCGACGTTTTCTTTTAAAAAGTGTATTAATAAAACTTGATGCTGTACAAGAGTTATTAAAATTGGTTAAGTACTTATGTTCTAAGAAAAAACTAAACGCCTACAAATTGGGCACAGACACTAGAACTCACTAATTAGGTCTTCTAAGTTGAACAAGTTAGTACCGCAATACTAATTAAGTGATGCGATGTTCCGTTAGCTCCACTAAGTTGGTGGCTAAGTTGTAGTGGCTTGGTTCACTTGGGATTAACTGAGGCAAGATGCTTTAGATACCTACTTACAGGTTGAAAGGAACTCGTGGTACCACTGTCGCAAATTCCATCAGTCGAAAGACGGTAACTTCATGACTTGCCTGATATTATTATCATTACTAGAGGTGACAGGATAAGAAATAGTGAGATAAGGAAACGTTGTGGTCTGAAAGAACATGTAGTGACAAAAATTGAGAAAGGTGTGCTGCGATGGTTTGGCCATGTCGAGAGAATGAATGAAGAACGATTGACGAAGAAAGTGTATGAGGCAAGTGTGAATGAAAGTGTTGGAAGGGGTAGACCTAGGCGGACGTTTCGAGACCAAATCAGAAACGTCTTGAAAAAAGGCCAGGTCAAGAGTACCCTAAACCGAAGAGCATGTATGAAGGGAATAATGAAAGTGGACGAAGCGAGACAAGTATGTAAGGATCGTAGCAAGTGGAAAGAAGTAGTCTCTGCCTACCCCTACGGGAAAAAGGCGTGATTATATGTATGTATGTATGTACTAGAGGTAAAGTTTTTCGACTATATTTTTTTATGATTAGACAGCAATGTCCCGCGACTTCGTCCGCGAAAAAATAGCTTATCGCTATACTGCGAGAGCAATGCAAGTTTCTGGAATAAAAAGTTTCTTTATGTACTCCAGCTTATCATATCAGCATATCACAAATATCTTTGTGCCATGTGTAATAAAAATTCTTGAGCCGTTTTTGCATGAAGGAGTAACAAACATTCTATTATAACTTTCTTATTTACAATATTAGTAATATATGTAGTAGGATTATGTATGAAGAGGTGTTTCTTTTATGACATAGTCGATTAATTGCCTTATTGTCATAGGTTTTTGTGTACATAGGCTACTACATAAACATATTTAAAGCAAAATGGCAAAATTTCATTATATTATTTTAGCAGTTTATATTTGGGATTTTACAATATATATAAACCACAATCCACTGCAGCACTGGAGATATCGGGATAAAAAGTATCTATTCTATATGTTATTCCTGAGATACAGCTATTTGCACACCTAATTTCATTTAAATCTGTTAATGGATTCGTGCTGCCAACGTTCATCCACCATATATCTCATACATATTTCGTTTCTAATATTTTATTGCCATACTACGGAAAAAGCCATGTAAAAAAAACTAAAAAATCTGTTAAGTAACAAATTCTGTAGAGTAACAAATACACACACGCACACACTCACAAATTTCGCTTTTATACTTGTAGAATAAATAAAGACCCGGTCATTTAATAACGATCTATATAAGTGTCACATGTTATGGCTGTATACGATATAGCGATAAAATGCAAACCAATGCGCTTGTAAAAAAACATAAAAAACGACTCGCGGCAACAGATGCGCTACAATAGCTCTGTTACAGCGCGGGAAGTACTCCATGTAGACTATAGTGCTGTTTAGTTCTTATGAATTTTGATTAGCTGAGAAGTGATTGTTTAGTTGAGGAAGTGATCGTTTATTTATTGAATATGCTCTTGGGATTAAGTATAACAAACCCGTTGATTAACTGCAATGGAGTGAACAAAAAGTTGCAAGTGGCTTTTTTACTGAAAGATAAACTGCATGCAGCTCATCTGTTCTTAGGGTGATGATCGCCGCCTATGGACACATAGTACTA
>NC_133487.1:7467245-7592893 GCF_025370935.1 Choristoneura fumiferana | reverse complement strand
CATTTTCAGATGCTGATTATTTGTAAAAGATACGGACAATATAAGGAAAAACAAATAAACTATTGCAATAAAAAGTAGATAAAAAGTTAGAAACCATAATACGCCGCATACCTTATCAGCTTCTGTTTCAGCAGCCTCTAAATAAGATTCTGAGACATCCATGTCTTCAGCATTTTTGCGAAAACGTCTTAAATACGTTTCACGCCAATCCATCAACATTGCTCTTCTCTCTCCGGATCAAATAACTGCAAACCTGGAAGACAGATCTTAATTAGGTATTTAATTTCCATACCTTTAAAGATTCGGCAAATATACTGTTCTGTCGGGGGCTAATTTTTGAAATCAATGTGCAAAAATACCACATGAAAATGGTTTAAATTTGTGGGTCCCCGTTAAAGTAAAAAATATGATTCTGCTCAGTTTTAAAATAATTAAATAAAGTAGCGCGGTATTTTTTCTATGCTATCCGCATTTCAAATTTAACACAAATTTTAATAGTATTTCCTCTGAAATGTACCCAATCCTCGTCAATGTCCTCGAAAAAATAGTCAAATCATCGCATTGCCTATTTGTCCATGTTACTCATTTCATATTATTGGAATACCTGTAATATTGGCGCCACCATGGCTGTAGGGTTCCAGGTCCAATGTATGTGATCAAGCGCCAGCAGAATATACGAATGCCGTTCAGATAACAATCCAACTATTTGTGCTGCGGCCAGCACTCGATCGACACATGCCTCATCACACCAAACGATGAACTGTGTGTGTTCCGCTTTCTTTAATACCAGAAGGAGGTTTCGTAAGGATTCTTCGTCTTCAGGAGGTGGTAGTCTACGAGCTAAGATAGCAATCTCGAGTCCTGCATCACCGGCACCTTGAACTAAACGTGGTCCAACTGCATCATCATGCAGGAGAACTGCTGAGCTCCAAGCTTTCTCATCGCAGAGTGCCGTGCATGCCTGTAACATAATGAGCATATTTTTAAGAAAATAACAGGTAAACAGTATAAATCTTTGTGTGGTAACTGTATCTGTTAATCAGTATGTTCTTTAGTACTAGATATTGTTAATGGGTGTCTCAGTGGATTAGGCTGAACTGTTTGCCGATCGAATCAAGAGCGTTGGTTCTAAATTGTCATTGAATGAATTCCTAGCAATAACTTTCGAAATGAGGCAAAGAGAATGAACATGCGTGTCGCAGATAAGTAAAGAGCAGAGGCCTTTTTTCAGCATTGAGACACAAACATCTTTATGTACATAAATACAACAATACAACAATACAAATTTCTTTATTGCACACCATAAAGCAGTAAAAAAAAACTTATAATATAAACACTTAGATTCACGGTAGACAATAGGCGGTCTTATCGCTTAAAAGCCTAAATACCTTTATGAAAATCATTCTGTGGATACATGTGAATGGTCTCCAATGCAATAAGCCTTCAGTCGAAGTTGAGAACGGCGTTGGTGACACCAGCAACAAAGGTACACCGACGCGCGCCGCCGCCGCTGATGCTAGTTTCACTTCTTCTGCCTCTCCATAAGCCAAGATGGCTGATACGCCTTCCTGTGCCTGGAAGTTCATCGTAGTTTTCTGGTTTATTTTGGAATAAACGTGGCGTTCATAGGATGGAAATGACGGGAGAACTTTATGTGAGATTGAATATAATAGAATATTTAATTTTGGTGGTAGATGGCGATTATTCGTCCCCAACTATATCGGCTTTTGCTGCATAAAAGGGATGTATTTGGGTAAAGAGACGACACACATTCATTAGCAATTGCACAGTCTTTATGTAATGTGAGTAAAGAGTGTCAAATGGTAATAAAACAGTATAGGCCCCACAAGAGAGAACATGAGTAACAAAAGACAATCATACCTTTGCACAAACTTGAGCTGCCATGTCCAATGGTTCATCAGGCTCGACTGATCCGAGCCTGACGTCAGGGATCACGTTGCCAGCTATCAACGCAGCCTCCACCGCTGCGGCCATATTATGAACTTGTGCTGGCGAGGATACAACGCCTGAAATATACAAGTCTAGTAACAATGGATATTGGATTACTTCTAACTGAATTCGAGAAATGTGCTGTCGAAGAAATTAGTGAAATCTTTTGGGCAGTAAATAATTCGTTATTACTTTTTTAGCATTATTTTGGGATTTTTCGGGATAAAAAGTAGCCTATGTCATTATGCCAATACCAAAACTATATCTATGCCAAAAATAATATCGATCCGTCGCTCCGTTTCGACGTGAAAGACGGACAAACATTAGCATGGATTAATATCCATGTATGGAATCTATTTACTGTCCCACTGCCGAGCAAAGGCTACCCCCGATACTTCCACTGCTCTCTGTCCTTTTAATTTTATGCAGTGGACTGAGAAAACTCTTCAGTATGTATTAAAATTGTCCAAACTATATTATTACTAGCTGTTGCCCGCAAATCCGTCCGCGTAGTATTCGTTTATCGTTACCCCGTGGGAACAATGCAATTGTCCGGAATAAAAATTGTCCGATGTCTTTCCCCGGACTCGAACTATCTGTATACCGAATTTCATCTAAATCAATTCAGCGGCTTAGACGTGATTGAGTAACAAACATCCAAATATCCAAACCTCCAAACATCCAAACATAACTTTCATATTTATAATTATTAGTAAGATAAGAAGATGGACTGCTGTAACTCAAGTGAATTTGATGGTTGATTTCAGCTGGGAACACAGTCAAAGCATGTTTAGTTGTAATCGTCTCACAATGATACATTTCTAGGACTGACCTATTTTGACAGTAGGTTCTTCCGATGCTATACTCGTCTGGAACATCAAAAACATTGTTGCAAGCAGCATCATCCCGTCCAGAACACGCATGTTTTAATCACAGTGTTAAAATATAATTGAATCACATCACACACTCTAATAACACCATAAAGTTCACGCTTTCATTATTTACATCGCCATGGAGTTAGTAGAGAGCCTAAATCCCATTATGATTATTATTTACTTTGTGATGATTTTGTGTTGGTGAATGAGTTTCACGTAAGTTTGCGCGGGTGCGCCGGCGTCGCCACGTGCGCGCGACCCGCTTTTATCTATTTTGAACTCGGAGCGACGGTTTGAGGACGTTTACTCCGCATAACTAGACTGTTAATCATTTAACATTGAACGTTTTCGCAGACTTTGTTTAGTCTGCGACGTGAGTTGTCTCGATTTTGGTAAAAATTTTACTTTTTTTCAAGTTTTTTACCAAATTTAAAAGTTTTAGAGCATTTTCTGTATATTAACTTATTTTTCCTTAATTCGTTTTCCAGCGAATCATTAAAAGAGGAGCGTTGGATAAAGAACAGACGAACTTTTTAGTAATTTATCCATGAATTATAGGTATTACATACTAACTACAAATACTAAGCTAAACCGGAATATTAGGTACCTAACTAAAGTCTTCAGCTATTGAGACTGACCATCAACTAGGCCAGTGGTCGTCAGTGACTCTAGCCTATATTTTTGTGACCCGTGATATAATATGCAACGACTTTAGCTATGGCTTCCAAACAAATTTGCCATACTATGATAATGATAACTCATCGATAACTGAACGCGGGTCAAACAGTTTGGTACCTAGGTCTCCATACTAATATTATATTTAATGCGAAAGTCGAAACGGAGCGACGGATCGACGTGATTTTTGGAACAGAGATAGTTTATGGGCCCGAGAGTGACATAGGCTACTTTTTATCCCGGAAAAATGCAGTTTCCGAGGGAACAGCGCGCGATAACCGAATTCCACGCGGGCGAAACCGCGGGCAAAAGCTAGTATTTATTATAAGTGTAATTTAAGAAGAGCAAGTGCAGTAACCATCATTCATTTTCATCAGGCATTTTGTATTTAATTAACTGATTCTACTATTACTAACTATTCTAGGCTTTTCAAATGCACCTACTAATATCCATTTTTGATAAGTGTGCGGCCCACACTAACAGCCTTATTCATAAAAAGTTAGAGCCTCCTTGAAGGCTCCTTGAAGGCCCGATGCTAAAAACATGATTCATAAACGTCTGTTAGCGCTAATCAGTCGATCAAGGCTCTGCTAAAGTTAGAGGACCGTAGACCCTCCTTTATCTCCCTGCTAAGTCACAAAATGGCCGCCACAAGTTTGAACAGCTGACTTGACAAGAGCAAAAAACCATACCGAAGATATTATAGTGAAGGCAGGGCTACGCAGATTAAAAAAAAACTGGAAAAATTATTTTCAGGAATTTGTATTTAAAAATCCTCTAAATTAGCAACAATAATTAACAATAAATATGAAAAAAAAATAGGATGATTAACATTAATTATGGCTTTTTACACAACATAAACATGCGGATCGGAAATGGCGGGAAAACAAACATCTCGCTTTTATTTTTTTTTCCTGCTAATTTGCTGTCACTGCTGTCAATTTTTTTTTTTAATTATCGATTAGGCCATTTTTTGTCTTTGATTTGTCAAGGTGGCCAACATAACGCGTCTAATCCGTCTGTCAGCAGCTCAACAACTAGCAGACTGCTAGCAAGTGTTTATGAATCATACTTCTTGACAACCGTCTATTAAGCTTAATCAGTCTGCTAAGTAACAGACCGATCAAACCTCAATTAAGGTTTTTTTTATGAATAAGGCTGTAAGTCTTCATTTTGCCTAATGTGGCCCTTGATCGTAAAAGTGTGACGACCACTGAGGTAGCCTGTCTGGCCGTTCAAAACTTTATTGATTTGCGTAAACAGCGCCATCTATTGCATTTGTATGGAATCATTATACACATTTGAAACGAACTCAACACCCTAAGTATTATTGTGTTCACCTCATTCGCTTGACACACAGCGAACGAACAGAATAATGCACGGTTTAAACGCTAGATGGCGTTGCTTTCCTATTTTTATGATAACAACGTAACATTTTGTAAACAAAGTTTATAAAAAAATTGTAAGTTGGAATAGTACTTACCTTACAACAAAATGAACTTGAACGTGTAATTACATAATTCAGAAAGACGGTAGCGCTGCGTAGCATATTGTCATCTTGCAAACTCTACTGATGTTTTATAAGTAAAATCAAAGCAAAAATCTGTGGCTCCAGTGAAAAGGGGTACAAGTCTGAATTTGGCCAAATTGAGTTATATAGACCAAAAAACACAAAAAAAATAACGCATCGATTGGTGTAAACGGATCTAAGATATCTTTTAAAACAACGGACTTTTCTGGTGGTCAAGGGTAGAACTGCCTTAAAAAAGTTAGCAACAGAGGGTACTTGTCAAGTTGTATTTCTATTAACTAAAGTTTTGTTTGTGATTTATGATCTAAATTTAGTTGTACGTGCTGTTTTTTCATATGGTGGGTGTAAAAAAATCTAAGCACACTTGAACCCCTAAAACAAGAACAGATTTATTTAGTTTACATTGATACAAGTTAAGTTCAATCTCTTTACACAAAAAAATAAAATAAAATATAAGATTAAGTCGAGCTGCGCCCGTTTTCACAAATCGAATATAAAAAAGTTTACGTGGAAAAGGATATAAGTCTTTGCGCGGGGGAATGAGCGGGTGAGTGGGGAGCCATGGCGCTCACGGATGAGCCACAATCGTGTGCGCTGACTTGTGCAGGGAAAACGCGCTTGCGAGCTGCGCAGTCGACGGTTACGCGATTAAGTTATATCCTTTTACACCAATTTTATTATTAAACTAATATTGCACATTGCATTAATTTTAAGGGTATTAATTAAGATATATCCCTTGACACCAATCATTTAATGAGAATGATTAAGAAAATACAAAATATCCATAGGACTAAAACTACTATTTAATTTAAATATCTAAAACTAAAACTTTAATTAAAAAAGAGAGGTGGGCCTCTTGGCATGGTGCCCATCACGCAGGCAGCATTCCCGCGTTGAACTGCGATTGCGATTCTTTGCGCGAGAAAGCTGCCGGCGCGAGGGTTGCCTGTTGCCTCCCTTAACCTATTGCTGAGCTCCCTGTGTAGCTCCAGCGCACCCTTACCCCAAGAACCTAGAGTCTCGACGCCGAAAGCAAAGAAATGATATTGGGCGCCGAGACAGCTATATTTTGTGACCTTGAGGCGTTCCCGGGCGTCTACCGCCGCCCCCGCACGTTTGGTAGTTGCTGTTAGGTAGGACGCCGCCAGGGTGTCTGTACAGGTAGCGTCCCACACCAGCGCACGGCCAGTCTTCCAGGGTATCAACGACATTCCGTCAGGGCGCTTGCCATCGCTCCGTACAATCTGGGGCTACAGAGCGGTGGGAACGTTGGCACTAACGAGCGCCCTTCTGAGAATGTCGTTGAGAGTGGCGTGGCGGGACAGTCGGCCGGCGCCCGAGGAACAGAGAGGCCATGTTGGCCGAGACGGTCCACTGGAGCCCCACAAGAAACACAGTTGTTTACTTTCGCAGATCCCAACTCCCAGCCGTAGACCAGCAGCTATGCGTAGTGTCTGGGTCGATAAAAGTTCTAGTGTTGGGCGAGGGGTATGCATGGAGCGAATAACCAGATTCTGGCTTGGACACAGCTAACAGTCTGGCCCGGTCCTGCCTGTTAAAGGTTCTATTAATGCCTATAAGGTGGTGACGGAGGCTATTGTATCCCAGGCCCTTTGCCTATGTGGTTTGGACGGGAGATTTGGACTCGGTCCAGCTAGCCAGGTATTCGTGGCCTCGTTCAAGCATGCAATCTCACAGTTAATGCCCGCTGGAGCTTTAGTATTCTACCTGCGAGATCTAGCGTGCTGTGGATCGAAGATAGGAACAGCCCCTTAATGTCTCTCATACCGCTGATTAACCTTTACAAAGATTTAATCTGCAATGATGAAACTGTCGATACGCATCTACTGATACCGACAGAAGACAGTTTAGCTTAGAGATTTTCAGTTTTATTAATAATAACATGTTTTTTGTAATTGTATGTTAAAGATAATTTAATATTATTTTAACGTCTTTTGAATGGACATACTACTTAGATACTAAAGATGAGAAATTTTAAGTTGGTTTTAAACGGGCATTTTTTATGTTTGCATGTGAGATTTTTGAAAAATTTATAGCGTTTTGGATAGATATTTAAATACTTTCATATGTGTTTTATTCACTCAACTTGGATACAAGTAGCATTTTGAATTTTCATTATTATTTAAGTCTACTTATAACTAAAAAACAAATAAAAAAAATCGTGCAAAAGGCTACATGTCTGTTATGTCTGTAATTAAGTCCAAAGAACTGCATAAATTGAAAAATGCAATCATTTTCTACACCATTAGTTCGTAAGCTAGTCTTCTGTGGATAATATTATACATGTACTACAAAAAACATTCCGGATGCGTACCGTTTTTCACTTCGTATAAAATTACAAAACTGGTGAATAGCGATATATATAACCACTTGAACCTTTTACACTTATTTTTATACTTCTATTTGGATACAAGTAGTTAATTTATAAACTAATAGATCAAGAGCAAAAATAACATTCCCATAAGAAAGAACGCAATTAATTTAGTCCTTTAATATACCACATTTATTAGTATATGTAAATATACAAGTGTAATGAACGTAAGTTTGAATCATCTCGGGCGTAACTGTTTTTTGCGTCTCCTGTAAACTTGGGTTTTTCGACATGTACCCCTTTTCACTGGAGCCACAGAAATATGAAGTAAATAAAAAAAAATAGTTATAATCTCAGGTTTTTAAACTGCGTCGTATTGTCTACCGCTCTGGCGCTCGCTATCGCATTCGCCATACGCTTTATCCTCATCTCATACCTACCGAGTGACAAAAAGAAGTGATAGTGGTAGTGGGAAAACTTAGATAATAAGGTCTCAGTACTAACATTAATATTGCACAAGGAACTTAGCGATTAGCCAACGATTAAGCTATGACGCTTTATCAACAACTAGCTGCTGTTGCCCGCAACTGTTCCTCGCTATCCCGCGGGAATAAGTACTAGTAAGTAACTATGCAATTTTCCGGGTAAAAAACTATCCTATGTCCTTCCCCGGGACTCAAACTATCTGTATACTTACCGAATTTTATCTTCAACGGTTTAGTAGTTTAGACGTGAAAATGTAACAAAAAAACAAACTTGCAAACTGTCACACTTATAATATTAGTGGGTATAAGATTTTTAACACTCAGATTTAGTACAGCCACAACCAGTAGTTATTAGGGTTCCGTACCTCGAAAGGAAAAAACGGAACCCTTATAGGATCACTTTGTTGTCCGTCCGTCCGTCTGTCAAGACCCTTTTTCTCAGGAACGCGTGGAGGTATCAAGCTGAAATTTATATTAAATACTCAGGTTTACTGTCCCTTAGAGCTGTGAAAAAATCAAACTTCTAAGCTAACGCAATCAAAAGATACAGCCGTTTATGCCGCAAATTTCCGCAAATTCGAAATAAATCTTGAAATTTGGTACGAAGCAACGTCTTATACCCGTAGCACAGATAAAGGAAAATTTGCGAAAACCGTAAATTTTTAGTTACATCATATAATAAAAATATTTATACAGAACCCTCGGTGCGCGAGTCCGACTCGCACTTGGCCGGTTTTTTAGCCTTCAGCTACTTAGCTGTGCACTTAGTCTACAGCATTTCCTGAAGCTGAACCGGCTTTGCTAAGACGATATAGCCCGTGCATTAAACATCAGCTGTTTCATTACTGCCTACCCTGGCTCGCCGTGAAGGTAGAGGCCGGAACTGACTCCATAAATTATAACTTCCGCTAGTTTCGGAGAGATGGATGAGAGATACACATTAGGTGAGGAAAATTCTATTAATAATACAGTGTAAAAAAATCCTGTACTATACTTTAACCCAAATTAAGGCTATTGATTACAAATACAAGTGGAAAAAATTCAAATACGAAAAAAAAAGGTTTTGCATGGAAATTAAGTGACAAGAAGACTTTATCTCCATACAATATAAAAAAAAGAATGTCAATGTTCTTCTACCTGTATCGTATTAGTACCTAATCAGTAGCCCTAATATTAGAGATGGGCCGAACAAAGGATTCACCGAATACGAATATTCGGCCGAATGTTCGGTAAATCTTTTACCGAACCGAATATTCGGCATAATTGATTCCTAAGTAGAAACGCGAACGTAAAAGATGCATGATCATCGCAAGACGAGCGAGCTAAAATCAAAACGTACGGCACCGACACGGCAGCGCAGCCTTGACTACAGAAAACTTAATCCTCCTTAAATTTATCAGTGTGTGCGTGCGGCGGTGGGTGCGTACCGGCGCTAACCGGCGCGCACACATTTAAGCCGCGCGATGTACTTTTGTTTGTAGTGAACTTATTTCTCTTTTATTTACTATGCTAAAATGTATGCAGTAATAGGTATTTTTTTATGTCAGGTCAGTATATTTTGTATAGCAGCCCGCAACACAGGATCTCCTACTTAGTTCGGGCTCATGAGTTGCCTACTTAGATCTAGAAGGAAACTTTGTATTAATTTTAAGTTATTTTGTAAAAAATAACTTTGAATAAATTATCATTATCAGTGCTACAGCCGAAGTCATAAAAAATAAACAAATAAATATATTAATTATTCTGAACTATAATAGTTTTCCCATTAAAATATCACCCCGTGAGTGCCCGCCTTATAGTGCAATCTCCACGACGCGAATTGTCTTGAGAATTGAATTTAATTAAAGACATTTAGTGGGAGGCCGGATATTACCTGCGCATTTCATATTACTTTCCCCTTAGAATTCAGGTAATTATTAAGTAATAATCACTATTATTAGGTCAGGATTTATAAAAACAGTTTATTAGTGGAGTTGTATCTTGAAAGCTTTTTGAACAATTTGGTCAAAACTTGCCAGAAACATGATGATGATGACGTCACACAAAGATACTTTTTAGTTTAAAAATACTCAATAGAAAATTGTAATTAGTGAGAAATTAAGTTTTGGTTAGTTAAATTGTTATCAAAATAACGTGAAAGTGTTACAGTGAAACGAAAACAAAACACTGTCGGTAAAGATAAACGAAACCTGCCCAAGTGCCATGTTGGAGCCCTAAAAATGAGGCGTAGGTGCTGTTCCAAATGATTGCTGGCCAGTTTTTAAATATGATACCTAGCACAGAGATGCCTAATATACGCGTTAAGAAGGAGGTTCTGAATACGGTATTGGACTATTTTGTATATGTTTTATAAATTAAAACTACACAATGCCTTATATCGAATAGAAAAACAATTTTTAAGCTACCTTTACAAATAACAAAGTTATAAAGGTTTCAAATTCAAGACTAGACTGAGAAAGACATACTGGCATGTGACGTCACACCCCAGTACCGCCATACTTGCTGCATAGAGAAAAGCGTTTGAGAAAGAGACAGGTATACAGATTTTTCAAAAATCACTATAAATCCAATTTTCAATCGATTTAAATTTTCTCTTCGCTAAACACTATCTGTCATCATAATAATATTAAGATATGGCAAAATCAGGAGTTTTCAAATACCTACCGTATTTTTTAGTTTTTTTTTGTTACGGAACGATTTCGACGTTTTCTTTTAAAAAGTGTATTAATAAAACTTGATGCTGTACAAAAGTTATTAAAATTGGTTATGTTCTAAGAAAAAACTAAACGCCTACAAATTGGGCACAGACACTAGAACTCACTAATTAGGTCTTCTAAGTTGAACAAGTTAGTACCGCAATACTAATTAAGTGATGCGATGTTCCGTTAGCTCCACTAAGTTGGTGGCTAAGTTGTAGTGGCTTGGTTCACTTGGGATTAACTGAGGCAAGATGCTTTAGATACCTACTTACAGGTTGAAAGGAACTCGTGGTACCACTGTCGCAAATTCCATCAGTCGAAAGACGGTAACTTCATGACTTGCCTGATATTATTATCATTACTAGAGGTGACAGGATAAGAAATAGTGAGATAAGGAAACGTTGTGGTCTGAAAGAACATGTAGTGACAAAAATTGAGAAAGGTGTGCTGCGATGGTTTGGCCATGTCGAGGCAAGTGTGAATGAAAGTGTTGGAAGGGGTAGACCTAGGCGGACGTTTCGAGACCAAATCAGAAACGTCTTGAAAAAAGGCCAGGTCAAGAGTACCCTAAACCGAAGAGCATGTATGAAGGGAATAATGAAAGTGGACGAAGCGAGACAAGTATGTAAGGATCGTAGCAAGTGGAAAGAAGTGGTCTCTGCCTACCCCTACGGGAAAAAGGCGTGATTATATGTATGTATGTATGTACTAGAGGTAAAGTTTTTCGACTATATTTTTTTATGATTAGACAGCAATTTCCCGCGACTTCGTCGGCGAAAAAATAGCTTATCGCTATACTGCGAGAGCAATGCAATTTTCTGGAATAAAAAGTTTCTTTATGTACTCCAGCTTATCATATCACCATATCACAAATATCTTTGTGCCAAATCTAATAAAAATTCTTGAGCCGTTTTTGCATGAAGGAGTAACAAACATTCTAACTTTCTTATTTACAATATTAGTAATATATGTAGTAGGATTATGTATGAAGAGGTGTTTCTTTTATGACATAGTCGATTAATTGCCTTGTCATAGAGTTTTGTGTACATAGGCTACTACATAAACATATTTAAAGCAAAATGGCGATAGTTTCATCATATTATTTTAGCAGTCTATATTTGGGATTTTACATAATATATAAATACCAATCCACTGCAGCACTGGAGATATCGGGATAAAAAGTATCTATTCTATGTGTTATTCCTGAGATACAGCTATTTGCACACCTAATTTCATTTAAATCTGTTAATGGATTCGCGCTGCCAACGTTCATCCACCATATATCTCATACATATTTCGTTTTCTAATATTTTATTGCCATACTACGGAAAAAGCCATGTTAAAAAAGACTAAAAAAATCTGTTAAGTAACAAATCTGTAAGAGTAACAAATACACACACGCACACACTCACAAATTTCGCTTTTATACTTGTAGGATAAATAAAAGACCCGGTCATTTAAATAACGATCTATATAAGTGTCACATGTTATGGCTGTATACGTATAGCGATAAAATGCAAACCAATGCTGTCAAAAAAACATAAAAAACGACTCGCGTGCAACAGATGCGCTACAATAGCTCGTTACAGCGCGGGAAGGTACTCCATGATAGACTATAGTGCTGTTTAGTTCTTTATGAATTTGATTAGTTGAGGAAGTGATTGTTTATTTTATTGAATATGCTCTTGGGATTAAGTATAACAAACCGTTGATTACTGCAATGGAGTGAACAAAAAGTTGCAAGTGGCTTTTTTTACTGAAAGATAAACTGGCATGCAGCTCATCTGTTCTTAGGTGATGATCGCCGCCTATGGACACACATAGTACTATTGAGCCTGCTGGTGCGTTACCGGCCTTGCAAAAGCAGTATACATTCGCTTTTCAAAGGCACCCGTATTGTAGGAAGAGGGGAAAATTTAGGGGAAACCTCAGTCACAAGTCCATTCCAAATTTTGCAAATATGGGACCAGACACTCACTGACTCTAGTAATATACTTACCTAATGACAAGCAAAAAGAACGGGTTTATTTCCATACTATTTTGCATGGCAAGTGACCCTTTACTTTTGCACGTCAGTACATTTCTTCCATCTGACCTAAAGAGACCTTCGCTTGACCATCAAAAAAGGGCAACTCTAAATGGCACAACAAAAAGCTATTTAACAGTGGGCCATGCCCATTAAGTGGGGCCCAGTGTCGGTCCTTATTAAAAATGTGGCCTGAATATCAAATTGCTATCTCCTATTGTATTGCACCCCCGGTTGTTCCCCGTTTGAGCAAGTTCGTACAGAGCAGGGGAGTACAGAGGCATGCAGTATTTTAGACGAAACAGATTATTTTATTTTTTACTAGCTTTAGCGCTCTCGTCGTTGAATTTAAATTCATTGATAGACATTTATAACTGCGCCAAATTTCATGTCTCAAGCAAGATGTAATTGATCCAGTCAGAATGTCGGGATAAAAAGTAGCCTATCTACATTATGTACTATTATTTTATCCGAATACGTCCAGCAGTTATAGCGTAAATGAATAAAAATAAAGAAAAAATGTTCGTTCATGATACGAAACAGTTGGGAAATAAATCGTTTGGTATACATATATTTCAATATTTTTACAATACGTATTATAACAATTCAAATCAAATTATTATCTTATGGCAAAAAAATACTAAATTAATAACAAAATAATAAATAACACTAAAAAAACAATAATACAATAAAAAAAATCTAAATATAAAAAAAAATAATAAATTATATAATAAAGTAAAATAAAAACTACTCAATACCCGTCCGCATCGTACTTGGCCCAAACGTACCCATCACCCCAGAGGCATTGCCCCGTTGTATGGCCAACGAGACCCGCTGGACCAAGTACGACCCGGAACGGGGGTCACCTCCTCTGTCCCTCATCCTGCGCCCCAACTCCCAAAACCAAAATTATTTTGGTTGGTGGTTTGGTATTAAATATATCCTTCGAAAAATTAGGGAGCCCAAAATAAAAAAAATCATAGCGGTAAAAGTTCTCTCTGTAATCTAAAGTATACTGTACTGTAGTAAGTACAGGATGAGCAAGATTGTTATCCAGGGGCACTAGCCCGAAGCATTGTTTGTTTTTTATATAAATAAATTCAGATGTCATATCCCGGGTGATAAATGGTGGCCCTGACACGAGCGTCATATGGCGAATTTGTGCACTTGTGCTTATTCCTATATTTTAGGGGCTGGTGTTTTGAATTATGATTTTAAATGGCAAATAGGGTAAGTGGATAAAGATTTTTTGCTAATTTTGAGCCCTATATTTAAGTAAACATTTTCTTTGCAAACGTGGTAGTTAAAACCTATATGCCTTCTCAAGTAGATGACCATGGGTTCAAGCCCGAACTTGCACGCATAAATTACATGAAAATAGTATTTACACGAGATCTCGCGACATGCTTTCGTATCATAATAAATATATTGTTAATGTGTTATGTAGTGAGTTGATGGATTTTTTTTTATTCAACTGTATGGCAATCGAGCAAGTGGGTCTTCTGATGGTAAGAGATCACCACCGCCCATAAACACCTGCAACACCAGGGGTATTGCAGATGCGTTGCCAACCTAGAGGCCTAAGATTGGATACCTCAAGTGCCAGTAATTTCACCGGCTGTCTTACTTTCCACGCCGAAACACAACAGTGCAAGCACTGCTGCTTCACGGCAGGATTAGCGAGCAAGATGATGGTAGCAATCCGGAGCGGACTTTGCACAAGGTCCTACCACCTGCAACCTCTCACGATTTTGCGTTAGATGGAATCGATTTTGATGTGACGTGTTTTATTGTCCAAATACGAGTACTCTACTTAAGTAGAAAAAAAATAGGTAGGTACCAACCAACGCTACATTTGCTTTAGTGACGTTAACTGAGTAATAAGATTGTATCATTTAGTTGAAAGTTAGTCCTAAAAATTCAATTTAATTTAATTTTTTATCAAATTGCAGGTGCAAGTGACCTGCAATTTGGTGTTCTTAATGTTTATTTTTTTTAGAGCTTATTTTGTTTTTAAAAATATTATCTACTTTTATTTTTATTTACTCAACGAGCTATAAGCCACTATACTCCACTCGATGTAGTTCAGATTTTTACTTGTGTTGAGATCTCCCTCAAAAATATTTAAAAATATTTTTGACTGTTTCTATAGGTATATTATAAAAATATGAAGATGAGCTCCAACCGTTTGGCTGTAAGACCTGTGTGACAGACGGACAGACAAACACGTGAGTGACAGCAATTAGACTACGTTCAGCCCTCGGTTTCTTAACTCCAAAAAGCTAACAAACCACACTCGCATTTTTCGGTATTTTAAATAAACAACTGCAAACATTCATGATATTATAATAAGGTGTACTAAGTACCGCTTTCGGAAGTAGCAGCCTGAGAGTTTGAATAAGTCAGCAAAAGCAAATCCATTTGGCCGGGTTTTTTGCTTCCATTACTGCGCGGCCAATTTTAAAGTATTGAATAAGTAATATAAAAGCTCGCCGAATATGATGCAGGGAGTACCTACTTTACTAGACATGACACAACTCTGAAAATATTAATTTTACACACGTTTTTTTACACGAAGATTTAAGGGTGAGCTTTTGTTTAAGCGAAAGTGGGACTTGTAGAATCAATCAACTATCAATAGTTGTATACACGTCACAGTATTATATTACAAAGGTAGCGGACGGAGACGTGGGTTTCTACGAATATGATTGGTTAGATTATTTACGTTCCGCTCCGCTTTAATGAAAATGCACGACTTTTTTACACGAAGGCAGTAATGAAACATATGTTTCAGCATATATTTTTTATATATAAATTTTGAACAACATATAGATAAACAATCTGACGCGATGTGTATCAACGATTGGCGACAAAACAATATACCAAAATTAAAGATTAAAACTACTAGTTTCTACTTACTTTCGAAACATCTTTGAGTGTCTGGATTGCCAATTTAGACCAAATCTAACCAGAGGTCGTATTGCCTAATGTTTCTGACGTTTGCGATGGCAATCAAATGAAAGTTTTTTATGCGAAATATGTCTTTTGATTGCGATCGCAAGCGTCAAAAACGTTAGACAATACGGCATCAGATCCTTCAGCCTCTATTCTAAACACTTTAAAATTGGGGTAACATTATTTGTATTTATTTTACCTTTTTCTCCTCTCTGATGCGTAATACTCTTTGACCGCCCGGCAGCAGGGCAACAGCTAAACGCATTATGACTTGTTACCTGGTGTTTTATCATACAAAATATTCCACCTCGCCGACATGCCCAGTGTGGGTAAACCTCATGAAAATACACCCACACCATTACACTGATGTGGAATTTCCATTTTTTAAACAACCGCAATGGACGTTTTTTAGCACTTTACGCGTAACTGACATATTTCATAGTGTTTTTTGCTTCCTGTCAGTCAGTCCGACTATTACGGTACCATTTCCAGGTGTAGCGTGAACAGTCGAAATTATTTTGAAAGTTTAGTGTTATGTTGCTTCAAAAGTAATCTAATTTTAGAGTAAAATTTTACACGAACAATTCAGTACACTGTAATTTAGGTATAGTCTTGCAGTTTGCAGCTTCTCAACTCGAGAAAATCTTGAAAGAAACTAGAGATGGTGCGTATTTACGTTACCAGGTTTTGATATCAGGTATTTCCTTGCAAGTATACCAACCAGGTACTTGAAAGTATTTTCCCATTAAAATATACTGTCCCTTCAAAGTAAGTACTACTACGTCGAACTCGAACGTCGAACGTAATTATATCTTATATTTATACACATAAGGTTCTGATTGTGCTTATATGTGAAATAAAATACTTTCAAAGTATTTTACGTCTTGATTGGAATATTTTGAACCTTATCTGTATAACAACAAGGTTTAATTTAAACTTGCAAGGAAGCAAGTATATTCGACTCGTTGCGTTGGACAGAAAATACTTTGAAAGTATTTTGATACCTGGTTTCTGCACCTGGTATGAGAAGGTGGACGTACTTTTAAACCCTGGTACGTGATTTAGCAAGTATAACCCATCCCTAAAAGAAACCGTCCCGATTAGTTTTCCGTTAGCCGCTGCCTTTGCTTTTACGCCCGGTTCACATTATTCCAGTAAATCCGTTCCAGTGCCCTTAGTGTAAGTTTTCGGTTACAAAATACGTTTCGATCGCGTTTGCGTAAAAATCTGGATTTGTATGCAAACACGAACAGCGCCTTTAGCGGAACGTTTGGGATGTTCGTGTTTCCATACAAATTGAGATTTTAACGCGAACGCGATCGAGACGTATTTTGTACTGAAAACTTACACTAAGGGCACAGTAGCAAGACACTATGGTGCTCGATCGACCTTGTGTAACTCGTTGGGATTGTGACCCCGCAATGTATCGCTAGGTACATACTGTCACGATTTTTCTGGAATAATGTGAACCGGACATTATTCCACAAAAAAGTGTCAGGGGCTGTTTCACCATTACACGGTTAGGGTGATGCGTTATTGATGCAATGTAATAAGACTCAAATTAGTTTATTTTAGAGGTAAATCACTAAGCTTGCCGATTCAGTTTTTAACATAACCATAACATAACCATATGTGCCGTAACATTTAATTATTGAGTCACACTAAAGGGGCTGTTTTACCATACATTGATTAGTGTTAACCGTCGGGTTAAATGTGATGCCGTCTCCGTCTATTCGAACAAAACAAATAGAGACGGCATCACACCTAACCGCCAGTTAACACTAATCAATGTATGGTGAAACAACCCCTTAGTGTGACTCAATAATTAAATGTACCGTAAATGGTTATGTTAAAAACTGAATCGGCAAGCTTAGTGATTTACCTCTTAAGTTAAAAAAAAAACTAATTTGAGTCTTATTACATTCCATCAATAAAGCGTGAACTACGAGTGAATATTGTTTTAAGTTATTTCTTTTTAGGGTTCCGTACCGCAAGGGTAAACACGGAAACCCTACTAAGACTTCGGTGTTCGTCCGTCCGTCCACCCCTGTCACCAGGCTTTATCTCGTCAACGGTGATAGACAGATGAAATTTTCACAGATTATGTATAACTGTGGCCACTACAATAAAATACTAAAAACAGAATAAAATAAATATTTAAGGGGGCTCTCATACGACAAACTTGTTTTTTGCCGTTTTTGCTAATGTCTAATGAATGTTGCATAGATGGTACGGATCCTTTCGTGCGCGAGTCCGACTCGCACTTGGCCAGTTTTTTCAGGTGCGTAACGAAGGTTATAACAACAATTGATATAATGCAACAATTGACATAATTTTCATTTGATATAATGCAATTTACCTTAAAAACCTGACTTATTTTTATTGTTATTAATTCGATTTGATGTACTTTGGGTTAGGGTTAGGTTGGGTTTATTTTATAAAAAAGTTCTGTGAAGCTCCTATCCTTTGAAATTATATCAAATTTTGTTATACCGAATATTACACACCCGGTCTTTTCATGTTTGAACGTGCAATTGTTGTCTTTGACGAGCGGCTTAACTCTTTACTTACTACCGGCTATTATGATACTATGATTGTCCCATAATTCTGTCTTTTGACTACTGAACACTTTATTATTTCGGTTGCGAGTATTAACCTGTGACTGTCACATTATTTGCCTTTGTCAAATTGCTTGTTCTCACAGCATGATACTTTCTTTTAAAAAGTAAAATAGTGACAACTTATACGAGTAAGGAATTGTTGGAAGTTAACTGGCTGTCCTTAAAATTGTTATGTTTGACATTAGGCATTCACTAGAATTTAGTAAATAACAGAGCAAGAATGTAGTTAGTTTTTTTATATAGATAGGTACTTATTGCATCTGCATTCGAAAGATTACTTTAGTAACATAAGAGTATGGATAATTGGACTTTCATGAACCAGTAAATTTCGGGAATTGTATTAAGTACTTAGGTAATTATAAGTTTTTTTTTATGTCAAAGGAAGGTAAACGAGCAAATGGGTCACCTGATCGTAAGTGATCACCACTGCCTATGGACAACCGCAACACCAGAGGGATTGCAGGTGCGTAACCAACCTAGAGGGCTAAGATAAAATGCCTCTTGTGCCAGTAATTTCACCGGCTGTCTTACTCTCCTCACCGGACACAACAGTGCAAGCACTGCTGCTTGGCGATAGGATTAACGAGTAAGATGGTGGTAGCGATCCGGACAGACCCTGCACTAGGTCCTACCAACCGCAAAAAAAAAGTAAACTGCAAGTGCGTAGAAGTGATTATGAACTCGGTCAATTCGAATCGTGATTGACCTATGTATTGGGACTTTTTCACGATGAAAAACGTATTTTGGCAGAATTGACATTTCTTGGACATTTTGGCTGCAAGATGTGACATTGTGATTACTTCTAATGAGCACCTGATACATTTAAAATACATACCTTAGAAAATTTGTCTTATGTATGTAAGCCATGAATCATTAAAAACTATCAAAATCATTTCTTTTATTCGTGGAACAGTTCAGTGTAACCATTTCAAATAAATGACGACGTAGCATGTCTGCCAAGTCCTATTTCACAGACTTCAGGTTTCAAGGCGACGTCTTTAGCCACATTTATTCAGTTTCACACTTTTTTCGCACCGCGCGTCCCATCTGCGTTTAAAGTAGCGCCGTCATTTGTTTTTATTTTCACACAAACACGTCACTACCACTTGAAATCGCGCATAGACTTGAGAAACGGCCAATCTGCACCCATTAAAGTATAAAAAAAGTTAACAGCGAAATATAATGTTGGCACTAACCAGCTTCCGGCCGCATCTGTCTGTTTTTGTCGCGGGCATTTCCTGGCCCTTCATAGAAAAGCAATCGGCTACTCGTAAACGTTAAGGGTCTAGAAAGGCCCCCTGGGGTGCCGCTAAAGGCAGGACGATGTTTCTTGACACTGCCAGAAAAAGTACTCGCCAGCCCTTAACTCTGTACAGTCGCCAAGGGTGTTATAAGGGCAGCAAAAAGCGTAATTTAAAGCTGACTTAAGGTTTCGAATTAAAATGAAGGTTCGACTCGACAGGGCCCGATGCGAGGTTAACGGTAGGTATTGGACGCGGCTGATCTCTCATACTATTTAAATCTATGTTTACTTCTTATTAGGTACAGTCGCGATCAGATATTTCGGAGCGGCCAAAGTGGTCAATAATGTCGAGACATGAATTCTAATACCTTAATAATAGATTGCATGCGCCAATATTTTTAACCACCTTAGCCGCTGCGAAATATCTGATAGCGACTGTACTATGTTCGTTTCTCTAGATAAATTAAAATATCTAATAGAGCTTTTAAATGTGTACCTACCTGATGTGCTTACAACAATATTAAGTGAGCAAATAGGACTCCAAGTGTAGTGTAGCCTAAAAACATGCATAATTTTTTTTGTTCTCGTGTCAGGTTGAATCGGTTGTTTGGAATTAAAAAAAATAGTAATAATTAAATCAAGATGTTCCAAAAGGTCGTCTTACAGTGAAAAATAATTCCCGATTACCTAAATGTTAAAACATTAAACTCCTGTAGTAGTCCCAAAACGCATAGATCTGAGTGCTAAACTCCTTTATTTAGTTCGCAAAATGTATAAAACTGAAAGTGGAACTGAAAATGCGCTGGAACTGGAATTTAAACCTAAACCAGAGACTGTATTATAGCGCGGGCGCTTGCGATCCTATCCACTATCCCTTTCTACCCTCATATACCGTTTGACAGAAGAAAATGCCGAATGCGATTGTGATTCCTTATGATTTCAAGAGTGTAAGACAATATTTGTGATCTAAGGATATTTTTCCTGAAAGTCGGTCCTAGCAAGAATTATAATATACATCTCTGCCTATACCTATAAAATCCTCGTTATTAACTATTTACGTTACTCTTTTCAATAGCCGACTGACATACGAGTACAAGGCACAGCTTGAACCATTAGAGGTTGATTTGACAAATTCCTCGAAAGCTAAAGTGAACAATTATTATAGCTCGAAGAATACCTACGCAAGTTGAAGCGGCAATGAACGGGCATATAGCTCCCTCCCATTAGGTGTTCTGACGACATCGCAAAGAGTTGCGGACAACCGGTGGATGCAAGTGGCGAGTTGTCGTTTATTGTGGCGTTCTAAGGGTGAGGTCTTTATTGAATAGTGCACGTCTTTCGGCTGATGATTATTCCTCGAGAATCGTCGGGAATAATTACACTTTTTTTTTATTTCCAAAGGATGCTGCTTCTTTTTCTGTATAATTTATTAGTATCAGTTGTCTTTAGAATAAGGTCTGCTATAAGGACGTGAAACTTATCCTAAGCATAATTAACAACAGACACGTTTCAATGTAATAAATTATTCAACAAATACGTCGCAATCGCATTATTTCCCTGCAGACCACCGCTTAGGCATAGCTTGATCTAATTGTTATGCCTGGATCTAGATCCATTGTTCCAATAAAGGTGCCTTCAGGAAACGGAATTTGTATGCAAGCTTGTTGCGTGGAAATATACTTATACTCGTATTGAGGGACTAAACTAAATAAATAACTCAAAGATTAGTTACATTAATAAACTATCAATGTTAAATCTTCCAATATAGTGACTTTCATCAAGGTTGTGGTTTATTTGATCTTCTGTGCTTCTGTGCAGTCTCTAGAATCTAGTCTAGAGAATTTGGTACGTAGATAGCGGGACGTCTGGAATAACGTCTAAGCTACTTTTTATCCCGATATTCTCACGGGATAGGGATAAAATCTCGAACCAACCACTGAGCTTAGACTCGTAAAATTTTTCACGTCTGTTTTCAATGCTACGCCAATGAGATGTAATTTTTGGGAATTCCCATAAGATTTTAGTAGAATCCCGAAATTTTAATTCAACTGCCAGATCTATGGATTAGGTACGCATGCGAAGCCGCGAGTAAAGTCTCTACTTGTAGACCAAAGAATTAAGTACGATAAAGAATAAGAATTAAGTCTGCAATAAAGCAAGGAGAGGCGAAAAAACGGTAGCATCGGTTGTGGAAAAAAAATATAAAAATACCAACAACAACATTAGGTAGGTATTCTTATTTTTTTACAGTTCTGCGGCTCATAATAACAATGACTGATATTAAGACGGATCGTAGGGTAGTAAGTACAGTCGAGAAACTGAATCACACGTACCAGAATGGAACCTTTTCATAGTCTATTTCTCTATGATTTCTTTGGCATTTGCCAAAAATGGAATGGGATGTCAACAATGACTTTAGTAGCACAAAGGTTCTGGTACGTAATTAGGATTCTGGACTGTACCTAATAGTTTATTACAAGCACGGTGTACCTGAGTTACTTTCTCTATATTACGAGTATGAAATGAATGGTAGATGTATGAAAAAAAATCGTTTTGATCACCCTAATTATGTTTTCTAGCATAAGCGTTATACTTATTAATTTTATCATAATTCAAATTCCTAATTTTGAATTCTTAGAATGTCTTATAATATAACGGTGGTCTCTAGGCACAGCGGGTGGGCGTGGCCTGCGGTGGGCGTGGCGGGGCGGTCCCTCCGAGGCCTCCCAGAGTCCCAGCACTCAGGAGGCCCAACTTTGTTACTGATGTTGGGAAATTTGGGAATCCCGTGTGGGATTCGTGTTTTGTTTTGAAGCCTGGGTTTTGTGGGAGTATATCAAGGCTAGTATTTTGAATTGAGCTACTAATTTACTATGGATATAACATGTTAAATGAGTATCTAACGCAATTTAAGGCCCTTTATATAAGTCGTTGTAGAGCGAAAAAATACCTACGCAAATCAAAGATTTAAAGTTTCGTAAAGTTATAAAGAAAGGTAGCTTTAGCTTAGGCTCACTAGCTAACTACTAACTACAATGTGTAATAAACTAAGCCAAAGTTAGATCTGCAGGACAAAACGTCTAAGTTGTCCACATTGTTCGGCCGGAAAACGAATCAAGTGAAAGTAAAGACGCAATGCAGTTGGGGTAAGCGTTTTAAACGTTCAGTTAAACCTCATTACCATCCCAAGTTTATTAGCACATCGGAAGGACAATTCGCAAGAATATTGATAATACTAGAGTTGGCATCGGCATTGTTTTTAGTTTTCATAAAAAAATAAACCTAAGTATCTCTTTCTTAATAATAGCATAATAATAGTTACCGAAACGGTAATGAGAGAAAAAAACGCTGCAAAAACGCTAAATATTTACCCAGTTGCAACTTGACGAATTTTCTTGTAGGTTTAAATTAGGCTAGCTTATAAAGTGTTGTTGTTTTAAGATAGACATTAACACCTAAAGAATGCAGTGTAAAACGCGAATAGGCCCTGTGAGAGCACGAGGATCGGTTGCTCTAGGCGCCAGAGAGGCTACTACGAAATTCGAAAATCGAAGTTCGTATCGTACTGTCCCGCCGACGCTTATATTATTTAATACGAGAGTGAAAGGGATGGTACGATATGAACTTTTCCAATGCAAAATAAAATTTTGATGGCGCACTTTGAGAGGCGCGGATGCGATGTAGGACAATCTGGCTCTACATTGATCAAGAGCTAAATCCACTCATTGTCATGATATTTTATCTAATCAGTGCCTTATTTCAAGATATTTTTAATAGCCGTTAATTCTTCTCGTATAATTTTGAGGTGTACCTAATGAAGCACTTATGTGAAAAAAAGGATGTTGTGGTGCTATTTGCAAAGTTTTGTTTTTGCCTCGCATTTTTTGTCGATGTTATTTGATTTTCGATGTTATAAGGAAGGGTAAGGAAGTTGGAAGCATTAGGTAGGTACGTAAGGAATTCGGCTCCTACGTTCTTAGGTAAAAAAAAAGATTGTAACAGATTAGGTACAATAAGTAATTTATGTGAAGAATTTAGGTTTTTTTATAATTAGGCTAAAGCTTGGTAAATTGATCATTTCAGTGGTTAATTGTTTCTTGGATTAAGTATAAAGTAAGCCAGAAAAACCCTTGCAGGAACATAATGGTACAAAAAAATAGATTAGCACTTTCGTGCCTCACTTCATTCTTACGAAAATATTTTACATTTACCTATATACATACCTATAATACCACTAACGTATGACAGTGAATTAAAAAGTTAGAAATAATTACTTAAAGCTACGATATAATTCTTTAACATGAATTCTTTTAATGTGACGTGTTTTATTGTTCAAATACGAGTCCTCTACTTAAGTAGAATAAAAAAAAATAGGTAGGTAACCTACCAACGCTACATTAGCTTTAGTGATTAGTGACGTTAACTGAGTACTAAGATTGTTTCATTTAGTTCAAAGTTAGTCCTAAAATCGATAACTTAACCAACTTTTTAGGTAGTTATGTACCTTCTTGTGATATAGCCAGTGAGTTTTTAACTTATTTAGGTATACTTTTTTACAAATTCTGCGAACGAAGCGAAGGAGTAAACGACAACTTTACATTATTAATTACGTCATTATTTATTAACGACACATTGCCACCAGCATCGGCTAACCACTCATGACAAATGAGCCGCCAAACCTCATCTCACGAGTAGTTAAAGCCAATTCCCAGTGAAATTTCATCATCGTCAGTCTAACTTGGTTTAATAAGTAATCCTTGCCCCGTGGGCCGTCCCAGGACGGGGCCGGCTGGTCCAGAGAGATGCTGTGCGTCTCATCTCTCCGCCATCCCTTATCCGCACGTGAGACTCACGGTCTCAGCGGGAAACCTCGCAACCCGTTCGCATTACCATATAATACGACCTCCACGCCGCACGTTTACCATCGCCAGCCACTTTAAAAAAAATAAAGAAAATTACTGGCCATTTGGAAGCGTAGTTTTTTTTAATTTGCAACGTTTTCGAATTTGTTGTTTTTTAATAATGTGGCGCCATCTATGGCAGTCGCGCCGTCCCGCTCTGGAGGCGAGGGCGTGTCCCCAGGGCGCCTCCCACGGGGGACGGACGGGGGCGCGCGGCCGCACTCGCCGCTCTCCCGCGGCGCTTGTTAGTGTTCCGCAAATCCACAGCGGGATCGCCCGCACAACCGGGACCAGATCCCCGAACGCACATACGACAACTACGGTGTCTGATACTATTAGCGGCCAGCAAACTTTTAAGCCTTAGGTTTTTTATTCCAAGTGGTTTTAACTTTTAAATTTCGAACAAAGAATGCAACGGACATTTTAAGCTTTGTTGTTTCAAAGAGTTAGTAATTTGTAGAGCGGGCACTTTTTTGATTTTCGCGCGGAGCGTTCGTGAGTTTCCGCGAGTGTTCGGTTTTGGTCGGGTGCAGCGCGTGGTTCGCGATTCGGTCGGACGAGCTCAACGCGGCGGCGGGCGGGTACACGGGCTCGCCGTGGCCGCCGCTGGAACTGGACCCCGTGGGATGGGGACGGAAGCTGTACCCTCCGGGAGCGCCCAGAACTTCAGGTAACATTAAAAAGTCACTTTTAGCTTTTTACATTTTTGAATTTTCAAACTTATCTATTCAAATGTTACGTAGTTGAAGACAGTTTATTTTGTATTTACAAAATTTCAATGCATATCAAAAATATCGGGAAAATCGGAGTAAAAAAATATTTTTGCACGACATTCCGTTTTGATCCAACCATGTAGGTAGGTTATAACTAGGTATTTTCCGGCTGTTTTTACAACTTATTTTATGATTTTAAAAATTATGTTTAGTTGTATATATAATTATTGTATTTGAAAAATTAAATGAAAATAATTTAAGTATCGCATTAAAAGCTTATAAACAAGAGTCTACGGCTCTGGATCCTGAGCTAGGAGCTACTTCGCTTTACTTCGCTTTTTGCTTGTTTTAAAACATAAAAGTAAATACTACACAATGATCAGCGCCAGTCTGCGTAACTTTTAACAACTTTTATTAAAAACACAGGGAAGAAAATAAATGAAACTATTTTGGATCTCTATAATAAAATTGTTAATACTTAGGTACTTACTCATTTTAAAAATCCTAACGTGGTTCCTAATTCCGTACACTACCTACAAACGAAGTATCTAATTCTATTTCAATGTTAAAAAAAACAATTCGAATTGGTAAACCTTTGTATAATTTTCGAATTGTAAAGAAAATAATCATACCTACCTATATAAAATTGCAGTACGAGTTAAATAAGGTAACATAATGTTTTATTTTCGTGTAGGTATTTTGTACAATTTGTTTTTTATTTAAATTGTATTCAGAAAGACAAATGTCTTCATGAAAATCTTTTAAATTGTGTAATTTTTCAAGAAAATACCGGACTTTAAATGATTTATTATTTGACAAAAAACAAAAAGTAACCATAGTAAATCAACTATATCTGAGAATTATTAAAGAATTTTCGTTTCTGATTAAAATTATCACAAAAAAGTGCTTGTATATATTATTAAAATAAGAAACTTAAAATAATAAAGAGATTTGTGATAGTTTAGTTTAAACGGTTATAGTACCTAAAATAAAATGTACCTATAGTTAGACAGTCGTTCTACTAATAAATAAAAGGTACGCTCACATATTAATCAAATCAAATATGTTATAAATAAAATAAAGTCTAGGTAATATTACGAAAAAAATATCATAATAATTGATTTTTGTGTGCTTCTTGTAAAAAAAGTGTGATCCGGTAAAAAAAAACAGTTATAGACAAAATTTGTATTCATCTTATGTTATTTTAATCCAATGTATAAAAAAATCCAAGTTATGACATGTCAAAAATGCTACTATGGGTTTAAAATATTTGATCTTTTGCCGTCGCTGAATTCTTTTTGATTATGAAGGTGACCTGATATTTACTATCTTACGCGTATAATCCAATAGTTTTGATCAGAGTAGCTGTTTTCTGCCCGATGGTATTTATTGTTTTTTTTATTTGTTTAACATTTTAATGATCGTTTTTTTTTACTAAGTATATTGTGTGTTGTGCGAATGCACAATTTGTACAATACCTACGCCTAATTGAGACGTCGCTTTTTTACCAAAAATAAAGAGTTAATAAGATAGAATTATGTTGTGTTAAGATAGAAAATGTGGAGAGTTACCGCCAAGAAGATTATTTTATATTAATAAATAAAGCAAAAACATTTACACTAAATATTCTGATGAGTAGGATCTATAAATTTCACTTTTCTTAAATGGCAAATTCGATTATGAATCTTGAATCGTGTTATTACCAAAAAAGGGCCACATTGGTAAAATAAAAAAAATACAATCGCGTTTTATCCGAATGCATTTAATGCACAAAAAGTATTTGTGTTATATCACACCGCAGTAATAAGAAATGCTAGAAATATCTAGTCATTTACATATTTATATTTGCATTTTACTTAAATTAGCTTATATTTAACTTGCCATGTTAGTGTATGTTACTTATATTATTATGTATATTGGATGACAAAGAAAGTACCGTCACCAAATCTTTTTTATTACTTTTGTCATGTCTTAGCCTGCTTTTTGTTCTTTGTCCAGGTGGCCTGATGTTCGGACTCCACCACCAGGAGGCGGCGGGGGGGCTGCACGCGCAGCCCCGGGGTCCCGTCACCTCCCTCAAGGAGGAACCCCTTACCAGAGCATGGATGACGCCCAGCTCACTAGTTGACAATACCAAGTAAGTACAGATTTCTTCACTCATCAAAACGTGGCTCCTCAGCAAATAGTTCAAATCTGTCTTCTCTCGCTGATGCAAATTTGTGTCAGATTTGTTTTTCTATTGTTTTTATCTACATAAACTCAGTTAACAAATATTCTTAGATAAGTACAACTATAATGAAAGAGTACTTTATTTTGGTCCGGAATCTTTATTTAGAATCTTTTTTTTAGGATTAATACCACTTTTACGTTGTCCCGTTACTGTACATAATTTACTAATGTAAGAGAAGAGTAAACGCGATTAAGTCTTAATAATGCCTGAATTGAATTGAATATTATGTTTGGTGCGCTCAACAAATATTTTGTATATTGTAACGTCTACATTATTTTACTTAGGACTAAAGAATAAAATTTTGTTTATTCCTAGTTACGCGGTTTCATAGACACTACCTACTGAAATCACTATATTTAGATAGAAGAATATGGATCGCATTTTGTTCATTTTAAACATTAATTATGTGGCCTACATTAAAGAAGAGATAAAATGGTTATAATCTTATCCTAAATTTACGTTTATACATGTGAATAGCACTTGTATAATCAGTTTTTAACGGTTAGTTTCATTAGACAAATTTGTTACAGGATGTACACAATCTTAATATCCACACACTTACCATTAAAAATACTGTTTAAAAATGCCACTACTTTCCTTGGTGGAGTTAATACACATTGTGAGCTTAAAACATTCGATATCCCCATTATATTTGCACTTTTAATAAACCTTTTAGTAGCCGAAAAGAGCATCGCAATAAACTTGTTACTCCCAAATTGCATTAGAGTCCGCAAAGTGAGCAAACCGTACCAAATGTCTCCGTGACATTAAATGGGTCTATAGGATTAACATGGGGCCCTTTGCATGGTTATTTAAGTTTATGCGTACAAATAAGGACTATCGATAAGTTTATGCTTATTATAAAGTGATACACGTCTCTTTACTAGTGCTGCTAGCTTTATAGGTACTTAGATGTTTCCTTGAAATTTA
This sequence comes from Choristoneura fumiferana, assembly GCF_025370935.1. NCBI lineage: Eukaryota > Metazoa > Arthropoda > Insecta > Lepidoptera > Tortricidae > Choristoneura > Choristoneura fumiferana. The sequence goes on along the minus strand of NC_133487.1, from coordinate 7,564,727 downwards.
ATACCTGATAAATAATGGAGGCAAAAAAGTGAACCTAATTTTATAAAATATTCTTGAGTTAATAGAGAAATTAAGATTGTCAGACTTTCTAAGAGACATTGAAATAGTTCAATTATCGACATCTATTAGGTACCTAACAGGGTCAATAATAAACAGTAAATTATTTTTTAGGGTTTTAGGAACCATATAGAAATGCCGTTTACGAAATTATTTTTTTAATAACTATTGTGATAAAAATGTACCTAACATCAAATAAAGTATAAGTAATAAAAAAGAGTTTTCTTAGATGTAGAACAGAAAGAAGTGAAAAGAAAAGAAGTGGTAAAAACGAGCGTGATTCTGAGTAGGTACGTTAGAAAATATAGGGCTTAATATATTATTTTTCTTAGTGGCGCTACTAGGGTTGCCATACGTCAGGATTTATCTGGACATGTCCGGATTTTTACTCTTTGTCAGGATTGCTGCCGGACTTAACAAGTGTCCGGATTTTTAGAAATACATCATTGAAAAAAAAAATGAAACATTTGTTATCATGATACATTTATTACACCGTTTTTTATGAGTGAAATGATAAATTAAGTAGTAACAAATCAATAAAATTAATAATATTAAATATATTGTACGTATGGGCGGGCCGCATCGCTCGAAGAACAGATAACCGTTGGGGGAGAAAAGTCCTCGAGTGGCGACCACGAACCGGAAGACGAAGCGTTGGCAGGCCTCCCACCAGGTGCAGGAAACCGGTGGATGCAAGTGGCGAGTTGTCGTTTATTGTGGTGTTCTAAGGGGGAGGCCTTTGCTCAGCAGTGGACGTCTTCCGGCTGATGATGATGATAATGATATTATACGTCTTTGAACCTATGTCAAATCTCTGTTACAGGAAATGTCAGGAGTTTTCATTTTTTCATATGGCAATCCTAGGCGCGACGTGGTAGCTTGCATCCGTCACTGCTTCATAGTAAACAGTGGGTCGCGACCCGACCGCGACCACCGCTTGCAAGCCCAAACATTGGAATGCTACCATAACACATTTAACAAAAATAATCTTCAGAATACGCACAACACAACTTCACAACATGCCACGACGACACGCCGTGGTGGCCGAGTGGTTTGACCTATGGCCTCTCAAGCAGAGGATCGTGGGATCAAACCCCGGCTCGCACCTCTGACTTTTTCGAAATTCATGTGCGAAATCACATTTGAAATTTACCACGAGCTTTACGGTGAAGGAAAACATCGTGAGGAAACCTGCACAACAAACCTGCGAAGCAATTCAACGGTGTGTGTGAAGTTCCCAATCCACACGGGGCCCGCGTGGGAACTACTGCCCAAGCCCTCTCATTCTGAGAGGAGGCCTGTGCCCTGCAGTGGGACGTATAGGCTGGGATGATGAATCTTTACAATAGCTTCAATCTTTTGAAACTTGTGATTTACATCGTAATCTTTAAAAATACGCAAATTATTCACACCGCATGCCAAACGGCCATAACCGTATAACCCATTATTCAACCTGCTACCAACCTGCCGATGCAACAATGACTTCATTATCGCGACCAATCAGGGGCGAGTATTCGCAATGAACGGTAACAAGTGTTCATAGAGACCGCCATAAATCATAACGGGGGAACCGCACCCCGTTTTTTGCAATATTTTGGGACAATGACTGTTTAGTACTATGTCAAAAGTGAGGATGATTATTTCTATTTTTGGTTATAATTATGTTATCGTTGACTGAAAAATAAACGGAATTTAAACGTTAAAAATAAGTAGGCATTGTGTACATAATAATGTAAATATATTATATTTATTAATTTAATAAGTATTTAGAAGTATAAAATATGTCACTTAAGTTAGTTTCACTTTTAGTGTTAAGGAATGAATTAGCTAGGTACTCGAATCACGCTTATCTTCATCTGATTTCACTCGAAATCAAGTCTCTATCGAACTATGGTTTTTTTTTCAGCTTTTTGTATAAAATATATTCACGGTTTCCCGTTACTAACAAAAATAAAATTCAATTTAAGTAAGTACATATTTTCAAAGTAAACAGTAACAAGCGCACTGTAGGGTTCTGGTATTAATAATATTTTTTGACGACCGGATGGCCAAGTGGTTAAAGAACCTGACTACGAAGCTTGAGGTCCCGGGTTCGATTCCCGGCCGGGGCAGATATTTGTATGAATGATACGAATGTTTATTCTCGGGTCTTGGATGTTTAATATGTATTTAATGTATATATTTATCTATATAAGTATGTTTGTCCGTTGCCTAGTATCCATAGTACAAGCTTTGCTTAGTTTGGGACTAGGTAATTGGTGTCAAGTGTCCCATGATATTTATGATATTTGATAATATGCGACAAATACGAGTATTTGATATTATGATATACATTAGGTACTCGTTAACTTGTAAAGCCTATACTAGGTATTAGTTTTCTTTTTAACACATAGGTTGAGACGAGAAAAAAATCATTGGTACTTTATTTGGACGATAATTGTTTTTTCATTTTGTTTTACTTGTAGCTGTCTAGCACTGGCTCCTATGTCCTATCTATGTCCTTAGACCGTTCTAAAATTATAGGGCCACATGTGCAGTTTGGCAAATTTAAGTTCGAGTCACACGATATTTTTTTGAAGTTGCTAATATAAACTTCACTAGGTATCATATCGGTAACTTACAAATATTTTTTTTGATATCCAGTTGGGCTGGGCCCACAACTAAGCATACATTTGTTTTCTCAAACAAAATCAGCCCACCCCTTGACAAACACAAAAATAACGTATTTGTGCAACAAGAGTGAGCATTTGGTACTGTTAGCGTATAATATGACGTATTGATGCGGTGCCGAATTAGTGCGCATTGTGTGTTTAGAGGAAGCGCCCCATCTGTCGACGAGTAGCGGAGTTTGCGTTCAAGTGTTTATTATTTGTATACTGTCTTGTATTTTACAATATCTACATTCGACGGTCGAGCGTTCGAAATTGAAATATTTTATTTTTAATTGGAATCAATGGCGTTCCGATTTATATTGATATACGAATAGGTAATAAAGAGCAAACAAACGGAAGGGAAATGGTTACGCTGCCAGTATCTTTGGAACTGCCAATTGTTTTTTTTTTAATATTGTGTTTTAGTTTTAGTTTTTTTATGGACTTTAAATTTAAAATTGTTGTTCAGTAACTGTTTTAGAGCAGAATATGAGGTGTTCTCATGGTAACATAGCCTGAATAATGGCAAGCAAGTGCTTATAATTACCCGACTGCCCGAAGGAGGGTTATTTTATGTTGGTAGCTATTCCTTAACTTTATAATGTTTTAGACTTTCACAATTCTCACTCGTAACTTAGCGGGACGTAATCACGACCACTATATTCATTCTTAAACTTTGTATGGTTTTTTTTTATGGAGGGAGTTATCTCAAGACCTAATAAATCGATTATCGATTTTAAATTCTTTTATAAATGAAAGCCACACAATTCTCATTATTCTCATCACCACCCCAACCTATATGCGTCCCACTGCTGGGCACAGGCCTCTTCTCAAAATGAGAGGTCTCCTTATTCTAGCTATAGGTAATTTAGCTACTCCTTACACTCGTACTTTACCCTACGTACACTAGCTACCTACTCCTTGCCCAATTTTTTTGTAGTAAAGTTAATCTGTTAAATAGATACCTTTATTTAATTTGAACGTACATTACGTCCCTGCATGTTTTAATGCAATTGACAATTAAAGTGATTATCCTCATCATCAGGGCGGGATGACTAATAGACGGCCAGCGGGCGATGACAGCGTCATTAACCACCCGTCTTAGGATCATTAACTTCGCGTTTAGCTTTTAATAAATTACATTTAGTTTGATGAAAACGAAGTTTGTACACGTTAACCCTGTCCTAGGAACATAAAATGTAAAGAGGTCTAGTGAAGTAGAGATGATTTTTTTGCTGAACATACGAGTACAGAGAACATAGTAGAAGGATCTGAATTACTTGTTAAGATGAGACCAGGTGGAAATATAGGATGTTACTTAACATTAAATTAATTTTTCACTTTCTAATCTAATTACTTAAACAATATAACATTTACACACTAAACATAAGTGCATTTTTTTTTCGGAAAAAAATCATACCTTTTCCTAATTTTAATTTTCATATTGTTGGATTTAGATTTTAAATTGACTTCACTGTATATGTCACAATTTAGTCCGTATTTGTATTTTGATTGCGATCTATTTTGTTTCATTATCGCTAATATTTTAAAATTGACTTACTTAAAGGCACGGTCAAGTACTTTATTTCATGAGCCACCATGGGAACGTTTTCAAAAGAAAAGTCATTACTATTTTCCTTGTTAATTTATGCGATGTCACTATGACGTTTACTGTGATGGTGGTTCATGAATTCATGATAATTCATCCTTGACTGTACGAATTTTGGTAATCATTTTGATATTTAATTTATATCTATGTACTTAAAAAAACTTATAAAATTTTGACATCAAAAGAGCCACACACCCACAATGAGCACATTTTTCCCGCCAATACTCAAAACGCTAACCTCTACAATATTCACAACCGGCCAGCAACAAATCCAAGTCCCTATAAAAAGTAAATCTCACCAAAGATTGACAAAAGACTCGCGCCCGTGAAACAAAAAAGCCCGATGCTACCTAATCGCGTAACATCGTGCCGAAACTGGTTGCGATAAATAAAACAATGGAGTGTCGCGTGCGAGAGTATAAAATGGCAATCGCGAAACCAATTTGTTTACGCAAATTCTGCAGCGGGGAGAGATGAATGGGCGACCATAGCGTAATACGGTCCTCCGTAATGCTACGTCGATAGTGCTGGTAAAACTGTTTTGTGTCGATAAATTGTCCGCATGAACAATGAATAGGTACTAATAATTAAATCAATTGTTCACAAAAAAAGTTTCCTGAAAAGTTTTTCGTATCATTCGTAAACTTTGTTTACTTTTTTATGGAGTTATTTTTACGTAATAAATCGATTATAGATTTTAAATTATTTCATAAATTAAAGCTACACAATTTTCATTATTCTCATCACCACCCCAGCCTATATGCGTCCCACTGCTGGCCACAGGCTTCTTCTCAAAATGAGAGGTTTGTCAAATCAATGAGATAAAAGACGGGTTAGGGTAAGTAAAAAAAAGTTCAACCGAATTGATAAAACTCCTCCTTTTTAGAAGTGTGTTAAAAAAGCAACCATAGATCATGTAAAAGAAAATTAAATGTAACAATTCATTGAATTACACAAAAATGTGTCAAAAAGTACTGGCTGTACTTTTTTTATTGACTTAATTCTGAGGAGTCGTACAAAAAAATATAAGTAACAGGTATAGTGTATTTACATACAAAATCGGTATTATTTTGATTGTACAGTCGAGTGTCAAAATATGGACTTATCCAACTGTTCAAAAATATGTACCTTCTACAGCGGATTTTTATACCAACATACGTAATAAGGCAGTGGTATATATTTTTGAGCGGTTCAAATAGATACATATTTTTGCATGTCACTGTACATTATTAAGTATGGCTGAATTATTACTGAATGAAAATTATTATGAATTTATATGGCAAGTAACGTACTTAATGAGGGTTTTATGACAGGTTAGTTAGCGCAAATATCATGAGGTCCATTCGACAAGCTTAAACATTTGTGTTATGTTTGGTTCGCCATGTCTGTCTGTCTGTCTGTCCGTCCGCGGCTTTGCTCAGGGACTATCAATGCTAGAAAGCTGTAATTTTGCACGGATATATATATAAAATATGCCGACAAAATGGTACAGTCACCAGCACCAATATCTGACACAACAAGCGTGCTTAAATATCTGATACGACTCTATTTCTAGGGCCGGAAGGATGTGTCAGATATTTTTGCACGCTCCGCTGCGGCAGATATTAATGCTGGTGACTGTACAGTAAAAAAATAAAAAATTATGGTACCTCCCATAGACGTGGAGGTGCAGGTGATTTTTTTCTCATCCATTCCTGTAGTGTGGGGTATCGTTGGATAGGTATTTTAAAACTATTAGGGGTTTGCTAAGACGATTTTTCGTTTTAGTGATTTGTTTGCGAAATATTCAACTTTAAAGTGCAAATTTTCATTAAAATCGGGCGCCCCCCCCCTCTAAAATCTAAACCGTGGGTGAGTGGGTGGAAAAATTTGAAAAAATTCAGGATGGTAGTAAGTATATCAAACTTACAAGGAAAACTATAACGGCTAAGTTTGTATACTGTTTTTAAATATACCTAAACTTGGAGGATTCCAAATAAAATACGAAATCCTTAGAAAAATATTACTTAATTTTTTCGTAATGGCTACGGAACCCTTTTTTGGGCGTGTCCAACACGGTCTTGACCGGTTTTTATTAGTTTAATAACTAAACGAGAAAATCACAAGCAAGGCTGTAATATCAAACGGACCTCTCGATATTAACGCCATCTAGCGATAATTTACCTACCCGTCAAGAAACCTTCATGGTTGTCTTTTATTTTAATTATTAGAAACCTAGTGGTGTTCTATATCCAGATACGATCGGCCTCAATAAGAAACGCAACCGAAGATTTGCTGAACTGCGCGTATTTCAAACGTCACCTACTGACAAATTTATCGCGCTAAATTATGTTCTATGCACTTCTAATAACGAACATACTCGTATATGCAGTGAGATGTTGTGTTTAAAGACCAGATGTCGATATCGAGGTGTGTGGCTACGATTTGTGTGTCATCACTTCATTTTGTGTTATCGATATTTTACTTATTGCTTAAGTATGAATATATCTGAAACAAGTTTTTTCTCTTTACTTTTTTTTGTAATTTCTAGCTAGCTGTTACCCGCGACCCCGTCCGCGTAGTATTCGTTTATCGCTATCCCTCGGGAATTGTGCAATGTTCTGAGATAAAAACTATCCTATGTCCTTCCTCGGGATTCAAACTATCGGTATACCGAATTTCATTTATATCAGTTCAGCGGTTTAGACGTGATTGAGTAACAAACATCCAAACATCCAAACCTCCAAATATCTTCACAACTTTCACATTTATAATATTAGTAGGATAATGTTATTAACTACTTAAGCTCTCGTGAGACATATTTGAATAAATTACAAAATGAAACGGCTTTCGATATTTTCCGAAGATCGTTTTCATTCACGACGGTGATGCAGTGCGAGCACTCATGAATTTTAATTCATTTAATATAAAAAATGTATGCTGCAAGATTCTTGCTCCATTTTTATGTAGTAGGTAAAATCCCACATCACACGAAATAGATTTCATATTCGAGCTTTCGCAAACCAATTCTCATCACAACGAAACAGTTACCGAAAACGTCACACAATACAAACAAATCTGCAAGTAACGGCAACCATAAATCATTTCTAAAAAGGATTATAATCTCCATCTTTGTTTTTCTTTGCGTTTGACTACCCTGCGGCTTTCTATGCAAGTCTATTCACAAGATCCACTGTTGAGAGAATGGTAAATTTATGACCATAATATTTTGGGACATCCGAAAACGTGTGGCCGTTTTTTCCCCCTCAGCTGTGGTTTGGTTTGCGGTAAAATGGTTTTTGTAGAGTTCGATCAGAAATTTAAGTTCCTTCAATAGTGCGTTGCTTTTCAGGAAGAGGACTCAATTTTGATTACTTGTATAGGTGAATCGAAATTAAAACCCCATGTCCTAAAAGTGCTGTGTACTTTTTTATTTTTTTTATTTTTATTCGATTGGATGGCAAACGAGCAAGTGGGTCTCCTGATGGTAAGAGGTCACCACCGCCCATAAACATCTGCAACACCAGGGGTATTGCAGACGCGTTTCCAACGTAGAGGCCTAAGATGGGATACCTCACGTGCCAGTAATTTTAATTTAATTTTACGTATAATTGAAAATTTATCGATGGCAACCTTAGGAGCTTAAATTTTACATAGGTACCCAAAGTAAACTTATTATTTGTTTGGTTTGGTTTGTAATTCGATAGCCCGCGTAGATCTAAATCTAATATAATGACATTGTAGGTAACAGTAAAATATCATCATTATAATTATATTTTATTTTATATAGATACGATACATTATATTCCAGTCGAAGTACCGAACTTATCTCAGGCTGATCAGCGGTCCTTTATTCAGATTCCCTCCAAAGTTTGACTGTCCATTCAGACCACAGATTGTTCTGATACCTATCGGGTTTACCTCAACTATACATACATAGTGGCGTGGAGTGAGGTTAGGCAGTGCCAGTAGCCTCCCCTCATGGCAGCGCTAGGGTTGTCTGCCCTGTTGCTGATGCTGGTGTGTGCGTGCGGTGCAGTTACTGAAGCTGTCTACCCTGACTGCACGCCGCTGCATACGTCGGGAAAATTTGTGTTTTTAATTTTAAATTCTGAGTCACAGGGTTAGTTTTATATTGAAACTGTTATCTCCCCTTTGCCTTATAGGAATATTATAGTCCACTCACTCGCTGGGTTTAGAAGCCTCCTCTCAGTCTAAGAGCTCTTGAGCTGTGGTTCTCACGCGGTCCCAGTGCAGATTAAGAATATCACACTTGTAACGTTGTTTTTACCTCTAAGCTCTAAGTTTTTATTAGGTTAACCTACCAGTAAACCTTACGACGAAACTACACTTGTCCTAAAAAAATACAAAAAAATAATATTTTCTGTTATAGTACCGTGGGTGTCGGGCGTGCGCACTTCGAGAAGCAGCCGCCCAGCAACCTGCGCAAGAGCAACTTCTTCCACTTCGTTGTCGCTCTGTACGACCGCGCCGGACAGCCGGTCGAGATCGAACGGACTGCCTTCATCGGATTCATAGAAAAGGACCAGGTAGGTATAGCCACAGAAACAAATAATATATATCAAAAAAATGTACCGAATGAAGCAAAACATTAAAATGATTTTCTATCAGGTTGAAGTCGGTTCCGAAGTGATAAAAGGTCAATAGATTGTATGCAGGTGAGATAGAGGACAACAACTGTTGGATAGTGCTGAGGCACCGACTTCAAACTGGTTTAAACTATTTGTTATAAGTTTTTTTTTATACGTAGTAACGAAGCGTTGCTCTAATAACTGCTCATAGATTAGTTATCGAAATTGCATTTGACATTTACCACGAGCTTTGCGATGAAGGAAAACATCGTGAGGAAACCTGCTCACACCTGGGCCAATCAACTATTTTACCGCCACTTTGGGCGTCTCCTGCGTTACCAAAATTGTCTCTGGCGTTACCAAAAAATCGTACTTCCAACAAGATATTTCAGGGTTTAATAGGTTGAACTTACGTAGGATGGCATGTATTCATGTACACCATCTATTAAATTATAGAAAAAACATGTTTAAGTACTTACAAAAATCTGCAATTGTTTGAAAAATGTCGCGGACAGATTAGTGTCGGTAAAAAAGTTGATTGGCCCACCTGCGAAGTAATTCAATAGTGTGTGTGAACTTCCCAATCCGCACTGGACCGCGTGCATTTCTGAGAGGAGCCCTATGCCCAGCAGTGGGACGTATATAAGCTGGGATGATGATGATGATGAGATTAGTTACTACTGAGATTGTGGTTAGAAGTCACATTTCACTGGTGAGTATTACAATTTACTGAAAACACTGAAATTACTAACTACGTGTGCATCCCTAACAGGAGAGGTCAAAAATGGCGGCAATGACTGCAAAGAATTACAAGCGATAACATTGCTACTCAGTTCTCTTAAATTAGTTCTGTGATATCATCAACATAATGACGACGCCAATAATAGGTATCGTTGAAAATATCTGCGCACCTGAAATGCAATTTCCTCGTGCGCTATTTCTTTCCAATTCACGAACTGAAGTTACAGGACAAACAGGTTTACAAATGCAAACTTATCCCTTAAAGGGAAGATCCTTAATATTGCCTAGAACGTAGCCAACCACAAAAATGAGACACAAAGATCAGTAAAAAAAATTCAAATCGTCAATGATACTGCAATGCTACGTAATCAACAATGGCTAGTGTGGCGTACCTAACCTACGAAAATAGCAAATTGAAAATTTCCCGGCTGTATTTTTAAATGCAAAGTCATTTAATTTTAAAGCTCTCCTGTAAAAAATGTCTGTAGTCAGACACGTGGCAGTGCGACATTGCAGTATCGTCGAGGATAAATAAAAAAATAAATACATACATATAATCACGCCTCTTTCCCGTAGGGGTAGGCAGAGACCACTTCTTTCCACTTGCTACGATCCTTACATACTTGTTTCGCTTCGTCCACTTTCATTATTCCCTTCATACATGCTCTTCGGTTTTGGGTACTAATGACCAGGCCTTTTTTCAAGACGTCCCTGATTTGGTAAAAAAATACACACTGATAATATTAATTTTCATAAATATTATGATACTAACTGTAAATTCCTCGTAATCTCTTCGATGCTTCTCAGCATTTTGTATGTGAGATAGTATCGAGAATCACTGCCACATCAATCATACGCATGACAGTGTCCCATTGTGCGCATGGGGATAATACATAATTACGGACTGCGTTGGTGGGATGCCACTGGGGTTTAATTTTGTTCCATTTTGTGGACTGGTAGATATAGTAGGCAAATGAACTAGGTTACTCTTCAAACGTATGAAAGAAAGCGAAGAGGAGACAACAGGATGAATTGCATGCGTATGAAAACACAATTTGTCCAAGGTGAACAGTGGTCAACAACTTCGAGTGTATCGTTGCCAATAATAATCGGTACGGTGTGACCCGAGCATTTGACATGACATTTCAAAGTCGTCAAAATATCTTTATTCAATTTAGGCTATACAAGCACTTATGAATGTCAAAAAATGTACCACCGGTTCGGAAAAACCTCTTTTGAGAAGAATCCGGCAAGAAACCCAACGAGGTATTTATTTAAACAGATTTACAATATTATTAAATGATACTATACATCACAAGTATTTAACACAACTTTATTTTTAACACAGTAGTCTTGTCTATGTTCATTTTAAAACCTTTTGGGAAGATTTAAAAATAACTACCACGGCAAATTAATTGTTCGTGTATCACCACATTTATTATCTCGTAAGCCTAAGGCTACATACGCACTATGCGGCTAAACGTGCGGTTTGAGCGTGCCGTCTCTTTCACAAGCGATATTTTGAAGAGGGAAGGCACGCTAAAACCGCGCGGCTAACCGCATAGTGCGTACGTAGCATAACTCACACTTGTAGGATATCTTACTGGACTTCCCTAAGACTGTATGTGTTTGTATTGTATACCAATAAGAATTGAACTTTTTTGCGTTTTTCGCAATAATTTGTTTCTGGAGTTATCTTTTACATCGTATAGAGCAGGTATTTTCAAAGTTTTAAAAGGAATTGCAGTATTTTGTGTCAATAGGAGAAAAATAAGAGATAGGAATTTTAAAGCAATTTGGCTATGGGGGTCTGAAGGTATCAGCTACATATAGTAACTAGGACCCAACATAATTGTTTAAGCTAGACGTTCACACGTGCCGTTTGTTGCTCGTTTAATTATTCAGACGGTAAACTTGCCGTGTTTTACGAGTCTGACACGACCATATTCGAATTAAAATACTCCTGTTTATGTTAACACCATAGAACTAATAAGTTTTTGTAAGAAAACCTTACCTTTTTTAATGAACTAATGAATTTATTTGCTCACCCGTGACCCTGGATAGCTTAGTTTATGCAAGATCGTGTTCATGCAGTTCCTCCACCTCCACACTGTAAGAACATACACAAATCACACAAACTCAACCAAACGGACTCAACCAGAGCTCATCTTTAGAGCAACACAACCGTACACCATGCTACCAGATGTTAGACCCCTACACTAGAGATGTTAGATGTGTGAGTCTAACATCTAGTAGCATGGTGTACGGTTGTGTTGCTCTGAAGATGAGCTCTGGTTGAGTACGAAACGCGTCAGTGTAGTGTGGTGGTGGTGATAGATGGGTTTGTGTGATTTGTGTATGTTCTTACAGTGTGGAGGTGGAGGAACTGCATGAACACGCATATCTTGCATAAACTTAGCTATCATAAGGTCACGGGTGAGCAAAGAAATTCTTTTAGTTCATTGATATGGACCTCCGCAAAGTAACGCCTGATTCAGTAAATTACTTACTTTTTTGCTGACTGTATATTTCCGCCTTGTTGTTACGAAATGCTGTGATTACTTTTATCTTTTTTACTATTTCTTATCCCTTAATTTTCGTGGTCCCAAAATTTCGACGCAGTTGCATCACATGTCTGTAGACTGAAAAATTTGCGGGTGGATGTTAATTTTTATGTAGATCGTCTACCCTCATTCATGCGCGACTCGTAAAGAATAAGTAATTAATCATGAATCAATAAAACTGGTTCTTTTGGTTGACTTAATTCAATTGACTTGCAGTTCATCTAACATAGATTTGTATATCAATTTTTAATTTAATCCAACCACTGAAAATGGTTAAAGACTTGCATGCTTTGGCTCACATTAACTGGGCAAGTTAAATGAAAGGTAAAAGAAATTAAAATGTTATCGTTTGTATTTCCTTAAAGATTGACATCGTTACTTTGTTCCTTCATCGTCATCATCTTCCTCTCTCGTCGGCATGGTCTCTGTCTCTAAAATAACCTTTCCTTTGAGTAATTAACTTCGTTACAGAGGGGAAATATAAGAGCTAACTATGACATAAGTTTGTAACGCTGAAGATCAACTAATCAATTGACCTAGTTAATTTCTATTTTAAATATATTGACCCAGATATCTCACGTCTTAAATCGAGTTTAGCTCGACATGTTTCGGGCTAATCCGTAGCGTAGCGTAGTCGATTTAAGACGTGAGTTATCCGGGTCAATATATTTAATATGAGTGAGTCTCACGGTAGTTTTATGTTCCAAATTTCTATTTTCTAGAAATTAACGTAGGTCAATTGATTAAAGAACCAATTAACGAATAATTATACTGAGTTAGAGAGTTTAACTTTGTTAATGTTGCTGGGGCTCTTTTTTCTTTTCTTCTTTCTTTTCATTTTCAGAAATAGCTCACAGTTATTTTGGTTGCAGGAAGTAGAGGGCCAGAAAACAAACAACGGCATCCAATATAGGCTACAATTACTTTATGCTAACGGTAAGTTAATTCTAGATCATTCTTAGTTTTATCTAGGCTAAGCTAAAAACTAAGAATTTTTTGTCAGTGTTGCAAGATTTCTCATTAGATTTTTTTTTTTTTGCTGTGGAAAATTTTGACAACCCGATAGTCGAGTGGTTATATAACCTGATTACAAGCTTGAGGTCCCGGCCACGATCCCCATTCGGAGCAGATGTATGAAAAATACGAATGATTTTCACGAGTTTTAAGTGTTTTAAAAGTATTTAAATCATTTTTATGTTTGGTTTTTTAAAGAGTATCATTATTGAATAGCCTGTTTTGTGACCCATTGCCAGCCAAAGGCCTCCCTAAGTACTATCATCCTTTTTTCATCTCAATAGTGTGCCAAAATCAGTACAAAACATACTTATAACAACATTTCTATTGTTACGTATTGACTTTGGTGAGTAAAACAAGACTTCGAAACTTTTCGACAAAGTGAGCGCAAAGCCGCTCGTCCGTGCTTGACAACAACTGATTGCCTGGTACCACGAAACTCAGTGCGCGTGGCGACAAGCAACGCGCCCCAACCAGCAAAATCCCTCTTACAACCATCTCAAGACTATAAATTTTCACTCTAATATTGGTTTTATATCATCGTATAAGCCTGGATTTGGGCACAAATTATAAGCGTATTTATTTTAACATCGTCCTAATATCAGTCTTATTGAATACTGTTCGCATTTACAATAATCTTTACAAAACTAATTTAAGCTGCCTTAGGCTAATATCGCTTTTACGTAAGTATTTTGTAAGCCTGCATAGGCTTATATTGGTCCAACGTTAGAAACTTGTGAGCCTAAACAAGCTTATTTTGAATTTATGTACGACCACACGAAATTTTGAAACATTCCGCGTGCATTATGCTCGGTGAGTGAACTGCAGCGTGGCAGAATAAAATATTGTATTGACAAACTGAATGCAAGTATAATAATAGTAGTAATATTAATAACGTGTTTGTTATCATTGGTGGTTCTTTATGTTGCGCGGTAAGTATTTACGTTGGAACATATTATTTACTGTAAAGTAGACCCTGTTTTACGCTTCAAATTTCATGCGCCCACTCAAATAATCAATTAAAATAGTATTTTCTATCCTCGGATATTTTTTTATTTCTATAATTGTAGTGAAAATGATGCCATTGTTATAGTTGAACTTTTCCAGCGCACTATTAGACTATTGTAAGATCATTTACTCTAATATTAGCATTCTGAATACCAATGGTACGGCCATGTTGAATTAATTTAGGGTTCCTTGCTTTACCTACATAAAACATGAACTGTTTAACCTTTACCTGATTTTATCCTAACCTGATCACTTGACTTTATAAAAACAAATATACTAAAAGTTTTTACTTTTTATTTAAGTGAAAACGTTGGTGATGTAAATGGCTGAATATATGGATTTAGACCATTACTTGACCAAGAAAAACTTCCGTATGTTAAAGAATTTAACATGGCCTTGGAAAGAAACTCATTTCTTGTTGAGTGAAACGTGTCACGGATGCGGCCATTACAATTACGTTTTTTTCAGTTCCTATCTTAGTAGTGACAGTAAATCCTTTTTCAAGCTGATTCATTTCACTAACAAAAGGCCCCGGATAAGCATCTAAATTTGATGGCTTTACATCTCCTGAGTAAATATCTGTAAAAGAAGATGAAAACCATAAAATCAAACAAATATTAGTAAATTGTTCACATAGGGAAATAATATAAAGAAAGTCTCAGATTGCGGGTATTTGGCCCGAGCCGAAGGCGAGGGCTATAAACAAGCTATCTGAGGCTTTCTTTATAATTTCCCGTGGTGAGCATATGATTTTACATCTTCCCCTGGGTGTAAAATGGCAATTGCCATGTAAATATAATTACAACCCGAAAGGATATTTGTGCGAATTACCTACTCAGGCACAAAAAGTGCTAGTTTGCGCACTAGTGTGGAAAAGTAAACGCCATTTCTAGAAGAGATATAGCATGCATTTTTCCGTGATATAATAATTTCTTGATGGCCACAGCAATCTCTGGAATTGGGTTTTGCGACTTATACAGGTTGAATTCTAATTAGGCGTTGATACGAAAGCGTATGCATATACTGATTAGTAACAAACAACTTTTCCAAAGAAAAAACTTTAGAAAAATGTGTTTTTTTGAATTATTTATACTTTAAGTCAATGGCCAACTGCAGTGTAAATCACTTTTTAAGGCAAAATCTTTTTCATAATCGGTTTCGTCCTCGGTCGAAGATTCACTTTCACTGACATGATCTATGTCACAAACTGAATCTCTGTCCTCTATATCGACTTCTTGCATGAAATTAAATCCTGCAGAACCCTCACCAATATCTTTCTCAACACTTAACTTGTCTGGTGTTTTTATGTTATGCTTATATTAGGCTGACATTCTTACAAAAGCATTTATCAAAACCATTATAAATCAAATGAACTAATATCATTCTAATATCTTACTAAACTATTGCTATTGATCTTATAATAGCTTTAAACAAGATCAAAAAAGTATACGCTTATAATGTTCTTATGTTATGCTGATATTAGTCTGACATTCTTACAAGAGCATTTATCAGGAGCATTATAAAATCAAGTTAACTAATATCATTCTAATATCTTACTAAACTATTGCTATTGATCTTATAATAGCTTTAAACAAGATCAAAAATGTATACGTTTATAATGTTCTTATGTTATGCTGATATTAGTCTGACATTCTTACAAGAGCATTTATCAGGACCATTATAAAATCAAATGAACTAATACCATTCTAATATCTTACTAAACTATTGCTATCGATCTTACAATAGCTTTAAACAAGATCAAAAAAGTATACGCTTATAATGTTCTTATGTTATGCTGATATTAGTCTGACATTCTTACAAGAGCATTTATCAGGACCATTATAAAATCAAATAAACTTCGAGAATGGTGCTATAAGAACAGATATTCTCAAGTACAATGAGTCTTCGTAAATGTTATTGTAGGAGTAAGAGGCTTATAATAGTATTATAAAATGAGCTTATATACATATATGAGACTAGGTTATAAGATAGAGAGTTCTTGAGTCTGTACTAGCTTATCTAAGGCTAATATAAGAGCAGTAACATGTTCCAAAACAATTATAAGAGCGCTATAAGCCCACCACTCTTATAAAGTGCGCAATCCAAGACTTTTTTGCTGGTTGGGGCCTGTCATACAGTTTGCGATAGTTAAACGACAGTGACTATTCCGAGACGCTACCATAATATTTATCAATCAGCGGACAGACTTTAGATAAAGTTGATAGGAGAAAATACTTTTACCACACCTAGCAGTGCAGTAATTATTTCATATATGAATTTGCAGATTTTTTTTAACACTAAATTCCGTAAAACAATTATAATATTTTTTTACGAGAGTCGATATGTACCTACACGTCATCATGACAAAATTTGTTATGATCCTACCTAAATATTACCTGCCCACGACACTAAAATTGTAAATAAATATCAACATTGCACCGAGTTTCTCATCCATAACACCAAATCCGTCGAGACAACTTACGCGTCACTTATTCATACGTCATAGTCCATCCGCACACAAACAAAGCCAACCTCACACAAGCCAGTACAAGCCATTTTAACCTCTATTCCATTTCCTGAAGGGTAACAGTCACGTTGTAATACAGTGGCCGATAGACAATAGACGTTGGTAGCATTGTAAATATTTGTCGTCTTGTCGTTAGAGCTTGGATAATGGAAAATTGGCACTGAACAGACGGTCTCTTGGACTATGAATGATGATTGCATCTCGCTTTGACTATGTTGTTTGCTATCGGCAGTTTGATACCGATGTAAATTAATGGTTTGAACATGAAACTACCATGAGACTCACTCATAACTAATGAAAATAAACGGATAACTCCTTCAACTTCTTTGTTTATGGTAACTAGTTGCTTTAAGTAGTTATTATAATATCATATGTAAGGAGTTCTGTCAGGACAGTGTAAGGACCTGGGACAAATGGTCCAGTTACGTAGGTCCAACTTCGAGAAAGAAATCACTCGTCGAATCCGACTCGACATACAGATCTAAGACGTGGGCGCTAATGGTGGACCTCATGAGGAAGCTCAAAGTCACTCAGAGGGCATGCTCGGGGTTTTTTGCGGGATAGAATCAGAAATGAAAAATAATAATAAATTAATTCAGCAAAGAAATTAAGACGCAATGTGTAGAGATATCTTCACTCTACCTCTACATTGTAGAAATAACACTTCACGAAATATTTTTCATAAAACATTCTTCGTTTATTTTAATTCTCGTCGCGTGAAAAATGCAGAAAGGAAGTGAATGCAAGCAAGCAAGCAATTCCAGGGCGTTAACAAATTGTGCAATGTCTACGCTACGCCGTAGCACAAGCTACGTACGTGCTACGTGGATCTACGTTTGTTGCTGATTGCGCTACCTTATGTATATAATTATAGTCCTCCACATCGGTTTCGATGACGGCGACCCTGACTAAATATATCCATTGTATAAAATTTTGCAAAAAATATATACTTATTATATATATTCGCTACCTTATGCAACGGGTTTGGTACACATTGATTGATTATTTTGCCACTGGACAACAATGTACATTAACAGAAATAACTTGTGTCGGGAAGTCTAATAAATAGTGATCGGCGACCGGTAGCAATTTTTCGACGAAAGTATTATATGGATAGGATTCTATTTAATTACGTGCACAAATTTATATAAATACTTATTAAAATGTATGTTTTTATGGAGTTTTATCATCGAGGTCTTTACATTTTAATTATGATCATGAAGCCACTTATAATTATCTATCGAACGAAAGTGTTTACGTCAACCTTATGTCTTACACTAGCCTCATTGATGTTCCTATCATTATTTTAACGCCATAAATAAGTGATCATTTCTGTACCTTGTCGCTTTCAGTCGTTACACAATTTCGCATGACTTTTCAAACATGACGTGACAAGGTACAAAAGTGATCACTTATTTATGACGTTGACTGTACATGTGTAAAAAACAAATTAAATTCTGTGAATTTTTAACATATAAAATATGGTTTTATTTTTAACCATACACACTAATCCATATTAGTCATTACGTTGGACATAAAAGTGACATAAAACGCTACCGGTCACCGATCATTACTAATAAATAATGATAAATGTTATGGGGCACTTGGCACAGTTGTCACCGATTAACCTAGTACCAAACTAAGCTAAGCATAAACTTTGGGAACCAGGCAACGTATAGACATGCTTATTAGATAAATAAATACTCAAATACATATACATCCTAGATTCGTGAATAAAAAGTTGTATTTTTCACATAAATTCTTGTCCTGATTGGGGATCAAACTCAGGACCTCATGTTTTGTAGTCAATTTCTCTATCCACTAGGCTATACGATCTGTCTGATATACATTATTAATAATTGTTATATGTAATTAATTATTTGAATAATTTTATTGTAAGTCGGTTAGTCTCAAAAAAATTATTTAAGTATACATAATTTTGCTGGATTTTAATGTATGTAGATGATTTAATTTTTCTTTTCATTCACAGGTATCAGGCAAGAACAAGACATATTTGTACGACTAATAGATTCAGTAACAAAACAGGTTAGTTTCATGTCTATTTTATTTACATTAATCACTATTAAAAGTTCAATCCGAACTAAAATTTTAAGTTTACGTCCCTAATTGAATAACCTTTTAACTGCGGCACTATTTTAACAAAAGCGCACAAACTCGCCCCCAACTCGATCGTAACTCGCCCCACGCCACGCGACTGCCACGTGGCGCTAGATTGTCATCGCCCGATTAGAACCTAATCCGCACGCCCCTGGTCAACTGCTCAGCAATCATTACCGCTATCTCCCGTTACAATTTTACATTCGATCAACTTAATGCGTGAGAGAATCGAGTTTTCAAAGTGACACTTTGATGAGTGACAGTTGTAAAAGGGTTTAGATGCAATTTGGGAGTGAGGCGAGATTTATTTGATGTGCCGTGTGTCGTCAAGTAATTTGATGCTTGCTGAATACTGTGCCATCCAGGACAATACTTATTGCTAGTCATTATTCTCATAGTGATTCTACTTAACACGGTGCAAGTAGAATCACAATTTTTTTTTTTAAATATAACAAGCTCTCGCGAGACATATTTTTGGAAGGAAACGTCGAAATTAGTCGGATCGTTCCTGATAGGTATATAATTGTGAGTTAAACCGTCCAAGCCTTTGATGCCAAGGATTGGCACAAATAATAAGATATTATAGTGAATTCTTAACATAAGCCTGTTAGGGTTCCGCAAACATTTTAAACGTTTCGTTAAGCAGTCTTTCAATAATATTGCAGGTTTACGATGTTTATCATACGCAAAAAGTAGCTGGTAGTAGAAATTCAAATAATAAATTTGAAAGGAAATCCAAGTTATAGTCGATCAAAACTTAATATGAATATTTGCTACATTAGTACGGAATCATGCCAACTCTGAGAGTGGCCTGACACATACGGTCTGCATCAAAAGTATATAGCTGGTTACTTTTTTACTCTGACACATTAACACATTTTTCAATCTTGTATGGCGCTAAGTACGTGGCTGTAAAACGACAAAGTACAAAAGAAACCAGCTACTTTTGATGCTGACTGTACTTGGTCAATTTTCGCACTATTTGATTACGTAGAAAATTGATTATTTTTTTCTAAATTTGTATTGTTATAGTGGTATTAATGGCATGTGTTTATCTATCTAATGATAATAATACTGTAGTTATTCTAATCAAACCTAATTATAATACCTAAATTTAAAAATTAATGTAGGTAAATATTTAATGTGTTTTATACTAGAATCACAATCAGATGAAAGACTTTTTCACTTTGTTATCTTTAAAAATACCAACTATTTTACTACCTTCATTATCGTATTATAATGCGTAAATTTATTAGCAATATTACCACGAACATCATGAAACTTCAACGCCCACATATATAATTTCAACACGCCTCAACCTCACACTTGCGTAACCAGAGGCCAATTACTAAAGATTTATGTTGCCAACATAATTAACTTACGAACGTTAAACGAGAATTACGTACGTTTCTAGTTAGTGCAGGCGTAATAGGATGCAGTGCGAAGTTCCTTGTTAAGATTTGTTTTTGGTGGGAGTTCAACGTCTGTGTTTACAAAGTTTTAAACTGAATTTGATAAGTAAACATTTTTCAAGAGTTTTTTTTTTCGACAAACATCGTATTAGAGACTAAGAAACTGTTACTTTTTTATTTGTTCCCTGTAATGTGTGGAGAGATATCTCTATTGTGGCACTCATACTTCAATATATTTGTATGAAATAAAGATAAAAAATTCGAAATTTGACGTATTAATTGTTATATGTATTGTTGGACAATGACCACTGACCTTAGTTTTCAAAATATATGTATTGGCACAGATAGTTTTTATTTCGTGCGTTTGATTGTATATCGTAAAAACTACTGATGATGAATATAGTAATAAAATAAATTGCAGGACGATGTAAATACGTCCGTCAGTCATTTGCTCCACCTGTTTGTATTGCGAATATAAAACAGCACGATATGTGATGATGATGATATTATAATCATTAAAAGTGACAATGACTTAAATGGAGACCTAAAATGAGGATATAAGTATGTACGTACAGTGACCGATAGATATGATGCGCGAGGAATGTAAGACTTAAATAATATTACAGAAAATTAGCTAGTATTTATTCCGAAGAACTTATTTATCACGCAACAACGGGAACTATACAATTTTCTGACATAAAAAATCCTCTGTCTTTGCCATGGTCTCAAATTATCTCCATACCAAGTTTCATGGCGATCTGTCGATTATTTTAAGCGTGAAAGAGCAATAAACAAACAGTCACTAGACATTCACTTTTAAATTATTAGACATTTAGATTATTTACTACTTAATTATCATGTCGTGGTGGCCGAGTGGTTTGACCTATGGCCTCTCAAGCAGAGGGTCGTGGGTTCAAACCCCGGCTCGCACCTCTGAGTTTTTCGGAATTCATGTGCGAAATGACATTTGAAATTTACCACGAGCTTTACGGTGAAGGAAAACATCGTGAGGAAACCTGCACAAACCTGCGAAGCAATTCAATGGTGTGTGTGAAGTTCCCAATCCGCACTGGGCCCGCGTGGGAACTACGGCCCAAGCCCTCTCATTCTGAGAGGAGGCCTGTGCCCAGCAGCGGCAGCAGAGGCAGGTGCTTAATTCAATATTTATTCATAAACTAGTGTTTACTTACATGCAGCTTAAATCCAACAGTTGGATATTGTTGGGATTTTACTAAATTCCCACGGGAATAGCCAAAATCTATATCGTGGTCTTTATTCAGGCTCCATCAGAAACAACAGTGCACAATTTCATGACCCTATAACTAGCAGATGAGATTTCGAAATTTCATCCTGATTCCGTGGAAATATCGGAATAAAAATTAGCCGGTGTGCTATTCCAGGTGTGCATCTCTACATACCAAATTTTGTCAAAACCCATCCAGCCCTTAGCGTGAAGAAGTAACACACATCATCATACGCGCACAGACACACACATATACTAACAAACTTTCGCATAATTTATAGTATTAGTAGGATAACAATTATGTTTAAACCAGTGTTCTTCAAAATTTTTCAGGACGCAACCCCCCTTGGTTTGAAAAATATGTGTCGACCTCCACCTACCTCCATTTACAGTTATTTGTATTATCCTACATTGATAATACAAACATTGAATAATCATACACAATAACGGTGAGAGTATTTTGAAGATACCGCGACCCGCTTAAGGGATATCCGCGACCCCCCGGAGGTCGCGACCCACAGTTTGAATAACACTGGTTTAAACGATACACGGACACAGTAAACAATTAGAACCAAACATAACCTCTCTTTGCCTCCAACACGCAAGATAGTCGTTCAACAAAAATGGCGATTCAAGATGGCGTCCAGATAATAGTGGACGATTTAATTGTATTAAAACGTTAGGCTGAGGGACTCGGCAATCAGCTAATGTAAGCGCATGCGAACTGGACACGCAACTCTAGTTTACGAAAAATGTGATATTTGGGGCTGGTCTTAAGCGATGTAGTGGTTTAGTTGTTTTACAAGGTTTGTAGTTTTTGTGGGTTATCTGGTACAAGGGGATATTTAGCGAACCTTAGCTTAGCTTAACATCCAAGAGGGGTCAATTTAACCAATTTTTGGGTTTGACTTTAAATTATACCTATTTAAAAATGCATTAAAATTCTTTTTACTCAGAACCATTAGTAATATTGATTTGGACAAAGAAAAAAAGTGTCCCGAAATGGACACATAAAAATTGTATGGAAAATTGAGGACATTTTTTTTGGTCGTAATCGTGCTCGTAATTTTGACCAAGAAGAGCCCAGAATTACCTAATTGGTAAAAAGTAAATGGCACAGTCAGCATCAAAAGTAGCAGATCAATTTTTTACTGTGTCGTTTTAGCACTTTTGTCAAATTTGTATGGTGTTAAGTACGTTGCTGTAAAACGA
This sequence comes from Choristoneura fumiferana, assembly GCF_025370935.1. Lineage (NCBI taxonomy): Eukaryota > Metazoa > Arthropoda > Insecta > Lepidoptera > Tortricidae > Choristoneura > Choristoneura fumiferana. Next base: position 7,542,000 of record NC_133487.1, on the reverse strand, counting down.
CAAAGTGCAAAAGTATGCAGCTACTTTTGATGCTGACCGTACACCAAAAATGAAAATCCCCAGGTACCTACTTAATGTGACAGGTTCTAATTTATATGAGTTACCTACACCAAAAAAAAATAATTGTATTTTTTTATTTTATATGTTCAAATATTTCGACACTGAGAAAAACTCCGCTTGATTTAGTTACAATACATCCAAACTATACCCCCAATGCAACTTAAATAACCAGATTATTTGTGTTCCCATACTAAATCACTATCATATCAATATCTAAAACATCAATCTCGCTACCCTCTGTTTGAACAAAGTCTTAAGATCCCGACCCATACAGCCTTCGATGAGATTCAGGCAAATCCTATACGATCGGCACTGGGATGAATGGAGAGGCGCGCGCGCCGCACGTGCCCATATGATTATGTTTACTTAACAATGTTCATACAACATATTAATTTGAAGCTTTTTGTTGGGAAAATGACTTTCGGATGTTGAGGGTGGCTGGGATTTGGATACATAAGTTATTATAAAACTGGAGACCAGCAGCAATTGTTCAAGATAATTACCTAAAGTGGCAATTAGTTAGAATTATTTGTATGGAATAAATAGTTTAATGAACCTAATTTTCATACTGATATGTAGGAGGTAGGTACACAGGACAATCGTACCCGCTATTTATTTTAGTTTTTTTTTTAGAAAACCAAATATACTCTTACTTACTTAGGTACTTTCCTGGCGCAGTGACCCGAAGTGGGTTTACTCTTGGCCTCTAACGCCTAGCTGACTACGCCATGCTTTATGATCTTGGGTCAGCTGATGTTAGACTTTGACGAGGTCCAATGAGACCATTTGGATCTCAGGGAATCAAATATGATTTTTTTAATTAAATTTTGTATCATAAATGGTGTAAAGAAACAAAATTAATGAATAATTTCTGTATAATATTACCATGACAGCAATAATGTGTGTTATACATCTATAATGTCGTTAAATATTCAAATTCAAAAAATTCAAAATTCAAATGATTTATTCAGTAAATAGGCCGCAATGGGCACTTTTACACGTCATTTTTTTAAACTGCCGGCGCTTTCGGAAAGACCATCATTGCCAAGAAGAATGCGCCGCAAGAAACTTGGCAGAAAGTCATTTTTTCATAAAAATATAATTACAAATAAAATAAAATAAATTCAAAATGGTAACACAGTTATAAATAAGTTATAAACATTGCGATTCCGAACACTAAAGTGCGATGCTCAATATCTAAAACAAAAGCAAAACAAAGGTGTACAATATGTTCAGCAAAATTGTGAAATTGTATAATATTGTGTTCAATTTAAAAGTCTCGGTGCGTTGTCGTTCATGTAAATCACGCTCCAGCGTTGTTTGCTGCACTACGTCTTGCCTCTCTCGTGCTTGCCTCAGTTTTTATTTCTTGTTTGTCCATAAATTTAGAACAATGCTCCTTGCGTCCTGGCAAATAAAAGTTTATTTTTGAACATTTCAAAAATATATCGCGTTGCGCGCCAATTTTGTCTGGCGTTGTGTAATTTGTGTGTCTTGCGCCTTAACTATTTTAGAAGTAAATATAAGTATCTGTACCTACCTAAATAAATTAAAAATTAAATTTGTGTTTCTGGCTAAGGTAATTGCTAGACAATATGTATAACGTAAATATGTATTAACTCAATTGATTAAATTAGTCTGAATAAATCTAAAATGTTCATGACTTATTTAAATTATGCACAAATTCGAAACACATATGTATAAAAATAAGGTACCGCATTATATTGCTTCGCATTCGCTAGCTAGGAACAGTAATTTTGGTAGATATGTCGAAAAATTCACATAGTATTTTCATATTATAGAGTATCAGTTCGTAACCCTTAAAAAGTTGTCAAGGCAGACGGAAAAAACTACTATTTATTTCTCGGACGTATTCAAGTTACAGACATGCTAACGTAGGCGTGAAACGCGTATGTACAAAAATACGAGTAGCAACATAAATTTTGTCCAAATTCTAAAACCATTAACGTCCACAGTATTATTAATAAACAGTAGCCAAGCACCAGTGTCCACTATTTTTTTTTTAATCCCGCCCAAATTCCCCAGAGATTGAATCCCATGCGACGGGAATGCCCACCGCGCGGCGGTATCCCACAGGTCGGTGCTCAGGGAATCAACTTGAAAAATGTTACAACTATGCCACTGTGTTCATTTATACAGTGTTGGATAAGCTTTAGTGCAAATAAAATGGTTTTTACTTACTTATACCAGCGATATTTACATAAAATATCGATTTTGTTAGATATTGAAGTGAATACCTACACTTACCTAATCATTATTTTTAGTACAGGTAAAGTACTTCGTTGTTTAAAATCAATGTAAACGGTATTGAGGAATTATAACTACAACCTGGTTGTTATGATTATGATACATAAACATTATTTTAAAATACATTTCTGACACTATTTACACATAAAATATTTTCACAATATTTTAATATCCTGAATAATGTATGATTGGTTATTTGCAGTCTTTTTGTATTTTTTATTTCAACTCCAAATTTGTTACTTCTACGGTCATCCCGTAAAATGTAGTAAATAATGTAGTATCACAACATGTCTTTGTAATTTTGAAGCATCGAATGGTACATACATACTAACACATTTAAATCAAATAATACTTCTATTATGGCAGTCTAAACGTATTATGACTCCAATAGACCTCATCTGACACACACCTGATGCCAAAACACCCTATCGAAGAATCCAACCCTAAGCTAATGGCAGTTCTACTTAAATACTTTTATCTGACCCTTGAACACCTATTACAGGACCCCACCAACAGAAAATCCTACAAAGTCCTGGCACAAAAGACGATAATACCCCGCCATTCCGTATTCAATTAAATATTTTGTTCGACGAAAAAATTATGTTTTAGATTTAGGGTGTTACACCACTGTAATGCTTGGGCTATCGAGTTAGGTTTGCATAAATAGATATTCATTTTTGTAATGTTTTTTTTTTAAATAGCCACTGATATGTCGTAAGCCTGGAGCCTGAACACGGATTTCAAGTTTTTGTTATTCGTGAATAATTTATGAAAAACTAAAAGATAAGACAATATGATGAAGCTTTCATGCCCCTTTTAACCATAAAAAGTAAGGTGTAATAAGTTTTACGTCGATGTCTGTCGGTCTGTCTCTGACGTTGTAGCTCTCAAACGGATGTTGTTTTTAAACGTTTTTAAGTGGGTTAAGTTATTGTATAAGTAACTTATCATTACAAATTAAAACCAACTTCAAAAATATTTCGCAGCTTGTTTTTAGAAAATTGCATACTTCTATTGTTTTTGTTTACCAACCAAATATAATTTCACAATGCCCTTACTTGAGGCTAATAAAAATATTCGTAACCCTAAAATAACGTTGCACATTTGGTATGGTCGGTACCATCAGGATTAACCCCCCAGTGATTACCTATTAATGGATGCACAACCGAGGGGTGCTAAACTCATGGCATGCTAGTTGCTACTGAACTTAATTAAGAGTAAAATTTCAAGTTGGTACTTGTGTGACCCCTTTAAGAAACCATGCAAGTAATTTAAACTTAATAATTAATGACATTTTTATAAAAAGGTTCGTTTTAATCCGATGAAATTTTCCGCGAGAAACATAAAGGATTACTAAGAAAAGATTTCCCGAAATTCCAACGGGATAGAGAGCTAGATCTTCCACGGGATTGACTCCTCTGGCTAAGAGTGATTTCGTGCTACGTTCGATCCGAATCCGATTTGAATCCGCGAAATTACGTCCAGAGCGCAGTCGTAGAACTATTAGTACCTATTATAGTTTACGCACTAGATTTCCGTCATCTTATTTCGACATAAAAATAGTTCTACAACTACTTCGGTACATATTTTCATGGGTTCGGTTCGGATTCGGATTAGGCGTAACCGGTCTAAAGCTGATTTTGTTGCAAATTACCAATGAGCATAGTTTTGTGTATAATCATTATGATAAATAATGAAAAAAATACCACAGTTTAAATGAAAGCGCAAGAGGCAGGTCACTGCATGTAATGCAAATCCGCCCCAGATAACCCAACGCGATTATGCGCGGAAGGGGTACATAAATTAGCAAAAATAATAACTTGATGAAGATGAAAAATCTTATCTATCCGCTGATTTCTAATTAGATTATATTAAATGTAAAATGCCAATGTCAAAGTAAAATGAATAAGTAGCTGGATAACATTAAATTCAAATCGATATTAACTGTTATGAAGCATTTTTTTAAGATCGAGTAACTGATAAAGTGAAAATATTTACAAGATGCTTGTGACAAATTAGCATCGAATTGCGAAGTGTTTTAAAATTAATCCAAAATATTTCAACAGTGGTTAGGTTGGTTTGACTGAATACTGATTTTATAACACGTTTATATTTTTAGATTCACTTGTAACTATGTATCAATGAATGTAATTGAATCTTTCAACTTGATTTTCACCCACTTCTTACTGTTGTATTGATATGAAACTTGGCAATTTTGCGTAGGTAGTTCTTAATACAATATCGTAATATAGTACAGTCACCAGCACCAATATCTGACACAACAAGCGTGCATAAATATCTGAAACGACTCTATTTCTAGGGCCGGAAGGAAGTGTCAGATATTTATGCACTCTCCGCTGTGGCAGATATTAATGCTGGTGACTGTACCATCGCGCTAGTTTGAGGATTGAGTCGGAAGCTAGACTCTGGAATTTAAAGACAAAACAATATAACCTAGCCATGTTTGGGCTTCTTAAAATAGTCTGAGGTTATATTTTAGGAACTATCCTTAAAATAAATAAATATCCAAATTACCTATATATCCCAAATAAATATCGACATTAATCCAGGGTCTAATTATTATGGAGCAATTAGGCAGGCACTGGAAATCCATGTCATAACGGCGTAACCTACACGTGTTTTGGGCTTGTCAGAACGGGTTGTATTTTGCTTTCCATGATCTAATGATGGAACAGTTATGCAGTTACCATTAGTTAGTTTATTATTTAATTATAGTGGAGAAATGTTCCCATATTGTATATTGTTTATGTTCAAAATTTACTGCTGTTGCTGAAATATTCAGGATCAATTTCGAAACACTTTAGTTTTTCTTAAAATCTCACAAGCGAATTTAAACCACTTTTAATGGTCACATTGCCTTGATATTTAATCTATGCATGGAAATTCGATGTCAGTGCAATATATCAAGTATCGTTGGCAATAACTTGCGTCAAAATGACATTTAAAATTAAAACTTTTATCTTTTTTTTTGTTACAGCCAATAGTGTACGAAGGACAAGATAAAAACCCCGAAATGTGCCGAGTGCTACTAACACACGAAGTTATGTGCAGGTATTTATAAATGTTTATTCTTATGAGAATTTTTAATATACTAATTTATAAAAAGGTTGAGATTCAGAGAACTGTCATAACGTCCATTTGTCATAAACTTATTCTGTTTTTGCTTGTCATCGTTCCGACTAACTTGCTATTGATGCCACACATTGGGTATTTACTATGTCAGCAATGTAAAAGGTAGTGACGCGTTGATATAGAAGGCAGAGTTTAACGCATTCCTAGCTGAGTGTCGGGTTCTAGACTTTGTCACGTGCTGTAGATGGTAACACGGGCGTTAAAATTAATAGTTAAATTATTATAACGGCACTGAAAGAAAATCACAAAAACGCTATGTTGGACGCTATGGACTGTCATTTTTCAAGGACGGAAGTCATTTATCGAATATGGAACGTCAATTTATTTATACAGACTTGTTCCAGTTCCAGCTACATATGTTATGATACAACTGGCCATTTAGTAAATGCTTTAGTTTTTCACTAGAGCCAAGATCGTTTCTTCTATCAGTTATGAGTGTTCACCCCGTGACTGAATAACTATGAAATTAATCTCTGACATTTTACCAGCAATTACGACTCAGAACATCAATATAGCTAAACAGAGAAATGCTTCGTTCGTACAAACAATACCATTCGAAGATCTAACTCCCAAACTTCAGCTGCAAAGTGAATGTCCTTATTACCTTAACCGTTTGTTTGCGGTTGTTTTCCGATCGTAACAACACTGCGTCTCGCCGCCGCACCTAAGTGTGCGTATGTTGGTACACGCTGTTGCATCTGTGTGAGCAATTAAAATTTTATTCCACCTTAGACGCAATATTGTTGGCTCTTTCCGCGCGATAGTTGCGTCCCGTCCGCACGTCTTCAGGGGAGGAGTCTCAGGGGAGTCTGTCCTTTCAATGTCTTTGCCCTTCGCGTCAAGGAGGCCCGATAGGGCGCGGAACGTACACAAGCTGCGGTAGCGTGGAGTAGGCTTCTGATTAGTTTTTTTTAATGATACACAAGTTTAAGGCTGCATTAGAGTTGTGCAAGTTAACCAAGCATTTGTAAAGAACACTTATAATTATGATTATTTATTTTATCTTTCAAGCTTCGCTCAGCGCTGCTTTTCTATTGACGAAGGGTTCCGTACTTCTAGATCAAGAATATGTAGGTATATCAACTGAAAATAATCCATCATTTTAAATCAATTCCAGAAATTGAGTGAAGTCTAAATCAAAAAGGGGCATTATTTTCAGTTGGTATATTTATTTATGTACTCTTGATCCAGGAGTGTGATTTGTATATTTACCGAATTATAAGTTTAGTGATGTTTCGTTCTATTGAATTGGTACTTTTGCAAGCTAACGACTGATTCAGTACATGACTTAAAAATATAATTTAAATTACATCTCTCACGAAATCATGATCGTTCCTCTTTAGGCAATAATAGTAAAGATACATTAGTAAATTAATGAGTTTTGTTTTTAATTTCTTTAACTCACCATTATAGTTTTTCTTCATTTCAAATCTGCCGGCATATTTTTAAATAACCAAAAACCTTCAACCCCTATTACTGTTTAAGTTCTATCCAAAGTAAAGTTACATTTACGGCGAGGTTTTTATTAAATTTAAAGCGCACGTATCTCCATTATGCCGGGAGCACTATAAATCGGTAGGGCTATGACTGATACGGAACCCTTTGGCAAAAATACTTTAATATTGATTTTTTCCCTGCAGTGATAGAATCCCTTAAAGTACCTACCTAAGGTGAGTTTTTGGGATGTGGAAAATTTTAAATGGTACAAGTAAATTTTTATTTTGACTTTATTATGAGGTCGTAGAAATGTGTACACCTGTACTAACGTCGTTTAATACTTACATACTGTTATTAACAAAGCTATATTTGTATATGCATATTCGAGATGATCCGTTGCCGGGAAATTCCCTTGAAGAAAATGACGTTTCAAAATTTAAATACATTGTCATGATAAATTTACACAAGCGTAATTATAAGCGGCTTTGCCCGCGAGGAATTCGGTTATTGGGCGCTGTTCCCTCGGGAACTGTGCATTTTTCCGGGATAAAAAGTAGCCTATGTCACTCTCTGGCCCATAAACTATATCTGTACCAAAAATCACGTCGATCCGTAGCTCCGTTTCGACGTGAAAGACGGACAAACATACACACAAACAAAAAAACACACACACTTTCGCATTTATAATATTAGTATGGATACCTTACTTAAATAACCTTATCTAACGATTCATATGTAAACAAGTATGTAATTAGAAACGACATAGCGTCGTATCATAACATTTCTTCTGTGTCCTAGTTTTAGGATGCAGGATCTTATTTTAGGTCAGTTTTGTTTATTAACACATAATCATAGATATTTTAATTATATTTTGTTTCAGTCGGTGTTGTGACAAGAAGAGCTGTGGTAATAGAAACGAAACTCCCTCAGATCCTGTAATAATAGATAGGTAAGTGTTAAGATAAAAAAAGGCAAGTGATATTTTATAATTTTTAAATATAGGTACCGGCATTATGAGTTCCTGCCATTCTAGCTTTAATTAAGCAGCAGCTTTGTACCCGTCAAAGAATAAAAAGATAACTAGTACTTTATAGAGTGGGAAGTACAAAAAATCCCTTATCAATGCGCCTCTATTATCCTTAAGGAATATGTTTGCCAAATTTCAAGTTCTAGCTAAAGTGGCTTAGGCTGGGTGTTCTGTATCTGACAATCAGTTACGTTACTCTTTTATAGGTAAACCAGCTTTTGCCCATTACTACATCTGCGAAAACTTCGTTTATCGGTATCGTGCGAGAACATGCGACTTTTCGGGATAAAATCAGAATATAAATCCTGTGACATTTCCCAGGGTCTCACACTATCTCCATAAAAAAATATCACGAATATTTGAGTACAACAAACATACTCATATACATAGTGCCATCCACGAAGACGCGTGATTTTGGCAAAATTAGACATAATGACATTGTAATAAGAATCACGGCACGCGTCATCGTGAATGACTCTACCTAAATCTTCATTTTATATGTGAGGATGAAGCAGACACCGGTAATACAATTCAAAAGTATTTGCCGTAAAAAAAAAAAAGAAAAGAGACCGCGGGCAAGCGATACATCAACCAATGAGACCAATCTCAAAACTCAGGCGAAAATACATTTTCACGGCTCAGAAACTTTGTGTTTCGTTGGTTTGTGCATTTTTGTCTATTTTTATTGCACATAAAGTCCGTGTGGGGAAAAGTTTGGCTCAATTAACATTGAATCATAATTTTTGAACCGTTACTTTGTTCAGTATTTTTTATTGTTGACTTTTTAAATGCGGTTATGCCAGATAAAATACAACAGTTATAAATAGTTATAATATATGGTAGAAAAAAATATTGTTTAAAGTATTAAATCAAAAGCGAAATTTTACGCTTAAGGGTGAACGTACCCCTAATTTGTGCGCCCCAATTTTGGAAAGTTCGATTTACATGAATCCATAATCTATGAACCAAAACCAATTGACAAAGGCCACAAAAACGCCTCTTAATTAGGTCCCGAAAAAAAAACAACAGATCAAATATACCGCTCGCTGCGTCATTCAAATTTGAAATTCGAATGTTCAGATTAATACGCGGGAGGAGTAGGCTAATCAAACTGACAAATACCGAAATTTCAATGGAAATGGAACTATTGGTGTGATGTCGGGACTTGCCTTTCTTTTTGGTCCTTTTTCGGGAATTCAATAGCGATAGGCGTCTCCCGTTCGTACGTCGTTCGATATTTGAAATGCAGGGTTGCGAATGTAAGGTAAATACGAAGGCAAAAGTATTGGAGTGTAAAAATGCCTTTTGAATTCACATGGTGTTTACAAATTGGGACAATAATAAATAAATAATTTTATCATAGAAATAGTATCGATGTTTCAACCTCATATAATTATTATAATCACAATAAATCTATAGGAATTTAATTGAAATCACTTTATTATATACAGAGCGGCGAAAAATCTGGCCCTCAAATGTGTGCAGTAACAGGTAACTTTGTATGTAGAGTGGGCCAAATTTTGTGCCTCTGGGCATATAATGTAGTATAGTACAACATAAAAAAATAAAGTAGGCTCTTAATAATAATCTGTTTCTGAGTCAGCCCTAGCTGTCCAACGGCGTTTTTTTGTTATTCACTGGATTCAAATTTTTCGTACTTTGGAAAAAAATTTGAACACCGGGCCTTTGTGCGCGAACTTTCCTTTGCTTTTCGACGAGGCATGAAGTTGATCGTGGAAATTTCCTAACCGCTAATAAACTTGATTTTTCAGCGTTTGATGGAAAATAAAATTCGGAGTGTGAGGTTTTATTCGTCGTTTAATATGTATAATAAGGTTATTGGGGGGACTTAGATGGTAGCCTTTGATCGCGTCCGATCCTTGTATCAAAACCACTTTAATTTTTAAATGGAAAATACTTTAAGTTATTTTCAACGTATCATGGATGAACCTGAACACTACAACCTGACCTAACCAACAAAAAGTTGGAAAACCCCTGACTTTCTCACTTCAAAGTTCAGTATCTCAAAAACGGCTGAACCGTTTTGATGAAACATATCTAAGAACCACCGCTAGAAAACCCGCATTCAAATCGGTCCACACGTTTAAGAGCTACGGTGCCACAGACGGACAGACACACAATGGTCAAACTTATAACACCCCTCTTTTTGCGTGGGGGGTTAATAAATATAATAAGATCGTACTAAACTAAAACAGACTACTTTTTTAATTAGTCCAAAAAATACTTATGTATAATAAACTTACACTAGTGGCCTAGCATTGTAATGACTCTATTCCCACCGGGTTACCCACATTTTTGACATGACCTCAATGACTGGTGACAAGTATAGCAAAGCTTGTGTACACTAACTCCAAAGACACGCTTCTCTCACTTTGTCGGTTTGTCCAAAGAAAACCTAAACTCTGACACAGTCTCAGACACAGAACACTACTACGGTCACTATAACTATCAATTGTACTTTAAAAAAAAGGTTCAACATTTTTTTTTTACATAAAAGTGACTCGTAATTGATTCCTATCTCACGTGATGAATGAGTGCAGATGAGGTCAAAAGAGTACCTCACTGGTTCAGTAACAGCCTCACTCTAGCCTTGAAGAGCCCTAGGTTGTATCTATCGGAAAGTTAGACGATGGGAGCGAATTACATATTATGAAACTTTACCTATTACTACACTCTTAGTAGAGTCGCTTTGATACCCTTGAATTACGGAATCCTAAAGATAATAGATTGTTTTAAAATTGTTTAATTATGAATGTATCCGATTTTAGATTACATCTCTATCAAATTTCAATCATGTTTGTACCTAATTCAGTATGGCTCTGTTGCTGGTCGCCCATTACACCCAAACCGGCATTCACATGACTATTTATTTAAAGCCCTACCTGCATAGTAGTAGTCAGTCCTTAATTCGCTAGTTTGCATTAATTGAACGACAATTGCAGGGTACTATCGCAGCCACAAGTCGCTAATGTACCCCGCAATAATCCATCAGGCCTCGCCCTGTACGCTCGCGAACTAATGTGCTAATTGAAATTGTGCAATTGCGTGCGAAGCCCGGCCGAATTCATTACAGTCGTGTTTTTCGCAATTTGCTGTCATCCTCCTTTTTTACACGCCGCCATTCGCGACATGATACTTTTTGATGGTTTAATTATTTTATGTATGCGTCATAACTTAATGGGTTAAGTAAATTGAACGAATAGTGAGAGTGCTTCCCTCGAATATTAAATTAATTTGAATTTTTTTAAACGTATTTTTATTTTTTCTTCGAGCTTTATGTTTTTTATTAACATGCGACGGTGGAAAAGAGAAACTGACTAAGCGACATTTTTTTAAGATAGTGAGTTATATACATGTTCGGAATCATTTAATTTTTAACTTTCGTTTGAGCTATGTCTCAAAATTTTCACAAAAATGTCGCTTAGTCAACTTCTCCTTTGAACCGTCGAGTTATTATGTCACTATCATTAATATTACGTGTTTGTACTATTTTTCTTTTTTTTTTTTTGCTCTACAACTCATATCTTGTTCGATTATTGATAGAAACAACATAGAACTTTATATATTTTATTTTTCATTTAATTTAACTGCATTATTTGCTCGTGTATATTATTTTGAGGTCCCCATTTCTTGCAATTGATTTGCAATATGGCAATTGCGAATTAATTTCAACACAAACAATCTTACGCGCCAGAATTCGCGCAAAAACCCGAAAATCCCTTCGGGACGAGCGTCCATCATGAATTCAAAATTTGATACACGGACGCTCGAAACAAAACAGTTTAACGGAAGCGTTCGAGTATCGATAACACCCTGTATAATTGACGTAACGGTAAAAGCGGCCAACAACCCAGAACCCGAATCAGCAGCAATTTGTTAAGTGGATTTTTGCCGAGACACGCGCGGCTCGTTGCGCTTCTGTACACAATTTCATTATCTCTGCCGCCTGCCCGCGGCCGACTACTATTAACTTATGCGATGCTGTATTCCGCTGTGTAATTTTTTCCCAATCCATACTAGGCCGTAGGTTAATGGAGACTTGGCAATCACGTGTTTGATATTCTCCCAACTAATGCCTAACTACAAACAACTAGCTGTTGCCCGCGACTCCTTCCGCGTAGATTTTAGCTATCGCTACTTTAGTACTATGATATATTCTGTGCTTTCGCTATCCCTCGGGAACTACGCAATTTTTCGGGATAAAAATTATCCTATGTCCTTCCCTGGGACTCAAACTATCTGTATACCGAATTTCTTCTAAATCGGTTCAGCGGTTTAGACGTGATGAAGTAACAAACAAACTAACAAATAAACAAACACACAGACTTTCGCATTTATAATATTAGTGGGATTGAAGCGCTCTTAAGCTAAGTTCAGACTTGCATGAAAAATCGTGCAAGTTGCATTACATTGCGATTTTTCTTGCTGGTCTAAACCGAGCTTTAGAAACTAAAACATTGACATTAAACAAAAACATTTTCGAAACAAACTAATAAAACAGCAAAAACAAATGCAAACGATAATTGTCACGAGTTTCATCCATAAAAGCTTTTTACTTTTGCTCTTAATTGTTTTAAGCCGTTGATTAAAAAGAAATATTTTTTTTCTCAATTCCAAAATGCGTTATTATAAATAATAAGGGTGGCATGTTTAAAGGTTTTGGTACATTAAAAGATGGGCTTTTGAAATCAATTCGTAGCCACGCAATCGACCCCAGGCAATCACTTAAGAATTTTATGAAGCGTAATGATTAAGAAGTCTCTTTTCGAATGTAAAACGATAGAGGGGACTGGCACTAAACCAAATTGTTGTGTTAAACATATTGTGACTAGAATAGCTATTAAAGGATTAAAAGTATTTGCTGTTTTAGTGAGTCAATCGGGGAAGGGATGGGATTTTTTACGAATAAAATGTTGCGTTAGATCATGAACAAACAGTATACAGAGGTATTCAATCAAGGAAAATAACAGGCTCAGAAAGCATTTAGTTGTATTTTCAATGTCAGAAAGCAACGTGAAAATATACTTGTAATTACTTCACGCTACGAGACCATTTTAAAGGTACTACCTATCTATATTAACTAAAGAACGTACCTAATGAAGTCGAATGAAATAAAAAAATCCTACATAGATTTTTGTGGAACGCAGAATTGTTCATTAAAGAAATAATGCCGAAATATTCCAGAGGATGTAGCAAAGGGGCAAACTTGGCTCGACATATGGCTGACATCTATATTACAATGGGATCTTTACACCCTATTTCGGGTGCGACAAAATCAATTTCCAATTCGATATGACCCTCCTGTGCTTGTTATTTGATAGACTTGATTTCATACATTTTAGATAGTATTTGTTAGAAAATTTAATGTAGACTATCTGATTAATAATTTCACGAAAAGTTAGTGAGGCAACCGGGTGTGTGATCATAATAATTGTTTACCGCTGAGAATAAATACGAACCTCACGCAGTGGAAAAAATGGGTAAATTGGGTTCACAAGTTTTACTTCTTCCGATTTCACCTTTATCCTCTTACCAATTTGAATTTGCATCGGTCTAAAAATGAGAAGTTGTTACTACAACTCTTATTTCAAATAAAAGGCTTGCTATTTCGTGAAAGCGAGGCTTCTTTGCCTGCAGTTTTCCGGTAATTTTCGGTACCGCGAACGGCGGTACGAGGAAATCACGGCTATTATATTATCTCATTAGATACGCCGCGCCGCCGCCGCGCTGCCTCGCCAAATAAATTCTTTTCTAAGGGGCCGATTTCTCTATTAAGTTATTTTCACCAAAGGTACCTGAATCTTTTTATTAAACAAAAAACATTACAAAATATCTCTGAATTTGAATAAAATTAAGGAACTAACAATTTGAGGAAATGAAATTCGATTAGCATACAGAAATAAATTTCCAGTGTTAACGTATAACAAGAACGATAAATTTGTATTACAAATAGTTTGCAGAAAGTTTGCTGGTGCGCGACCTCTGCGAGCGCAGTTACACCGGCGAAGTTTCGATAAGTTCATAGTCACTTTATTAATAGCTTTGTGGTTTCATCCGCTGCTAGTAAGAGCTTTTAAATTTAGTAATCTATATTAAATATTATGTAATATTTGAAATAGGGAATTATAATTTCATACTGTCATAAAGATAAAAAAAAACTATGGAGTTTTGATTTGAATGTATTATTTTTATTTGCCATATTTCCCAGTAAATCGCTGAATTTTGAATAAGAAATAGGACGAAAAGTAATTCGGCACACTTACAACGTAATGTAAACCAAAAAAAGAATACTGGTCCCAAAAGCTTACCCTGGGGAACGCCCGCGCGCTCGCCGGCCCGATACAGACACGACGGCGGTGATTAGGCTTCTTATCCATGAGATAGCGACAGAAACTGTGTAAGACTTAACAACTATGACCGTTTTCTTATTCCCTCCAACCAAGCATTTTCTTGCCGCCGACTTATCTAATGCTTAACTTAAAATTCTTCGCTAACTTTCAGTGTTTATGAATGTTATTTTAAAGAAGCTGCATATTTAAGGATATATACTCTCGGATGCTAGCTTTAGATCAATAAATCAAAGCGCAGTAATGAGATGTCTCATTTCTGATTTATATCGGCGAAGGTACTCAGCCCTCTGATTTTTCTACTCGATAAGTCCGGGTGACGATCGTAAATTGAAATATGATAAAGTCGCAGTAATAAGCCTCGGTAATCGTATCGACCCTCGCTGCACGAGACGCTCCATTGACGAAGCGAAATGTCACGCTAATATCGCTAATGTATTTCATTAAAAGAAGTGAGTTTTCCATGGTACCTTTCACGAACTTGTATGTGAAGTGTTTTTTGTTTCTTACGAGTTTACCTTTGTCGGAACTTTTTTTCTTCTTTTGCTTAATTTTGTCATATCAGCTGTGTAACATGTAAACTCAGTATATCTTTCACTTAAGTGATCATTTCGTCTAAGTTCCTTTTATAGCATTACCATGTTCAGCTCTTCTATCTCAATTCCGACCTCATTCCCGATTCCAATACGTGATTCGTCGGTTCGCAAATTATTCGGTGAAAATTCACCATCTCGTTAGAATGTGCGATCCGGTCGGGCGAGGCGAGCCAACCGCTTGATAAATTGTCTGGAATAATAATGATGAATTGCAACTAGCCCGATCCCGATGTTGATTCGAATCTATGGAGCGATTCCACTGCCCCTTATATTGCGGGTTTAGAAAGAATTACCGTCTCACTTTTAGATATTTTTATATACCTTATCTTTTCCATGATCTTTTGTTCCGACTTAAGATGGTAGTCTAACTGTGTATTTATTTATTTATTCAACTAAAGCTTCAGCTGCATTTTCTATGGTATTTATAATATTATAGATATTTCATCTATGATAAGTTCTTAAAAACTTTATTGTTGCCTACAATATTAAGTGACTTAACAATAAAATATGTGTTTTAAGAAGTCACTTTTATTTCATAGCCCTAAATTGTTCAGCTAAGAAATAATATTTCCAAAAATAATTAAATTCCAATTCGAACTCCGATATTGCGTAGAGCTCGACAAAATGACTCCAAATTAGCGACATACCTATCTATTAAAAGGAGGACGTCTCGGGCCCATTTAATTAGTGACGGGGTTTTATCATCCGCCCTCTTTGCTTCTGTTCGTTGAAATTTTCAACTGTAATACCGCCATATTGGCGAAGCTTAAATTGGATGTAATGACAAAATTCCTATTCTCTCCAATTTATAATACAAATTCCGGCAGTCAAACGAAATTTAATGTTTCTTAAATTTTCCATTCAAGTGGTGCTTAGGTCATGCGTGATATCTTTGAAGACAAACACGCCTAGCAGTTAGTAGTAAAACAAACTTACGTTAATTGTTGCTTTTATGATGGCTTTGCGTGAGTCGGGTCGGATAGCAAACAAATTGTTACTGTGACTCTGACAGCGCTTTTAGAATGAAACTTAAAAGGATACAGTATTTTATTAAATATACAGTCTTAATTTTGATTAATTCAGTTGAGAAATTTTATTGAGTAGAATTGGTGTGCTTTCTGATTTGATGTGGCTAAGAGAAAGAAAAGAAAGAAATAATAAATTTATTTGCCAACATTCGGCACACCAAGAAAAATAAATTGAAACTGATAGTAATTTAAAAATGATTAAGATTATTTTCTCTTCCAAATAATGACTGCTAAGTGTTTTTAAAATACATCTTGATCAATATAATCATCCTTAAAGTGTAAAACATCTACTACAAGTGAAGTAAACATTTCCTTGAAGGCATCTATTTTGATAATTTGTTCAGAAATTTTACTAAATCTCATCAGTTTATGTTCCAATTAAATACTTGATACCTGCTTCATCTTTTAACAGTCTCTTTCAGTACTCATCAAAACCGTGGTCTAATAAATCCAAATTTTCATATTCATTTGTTTGATGACAATCTGATTATTATCTTCACGCAAAAGGCAAAGCATCACTTAAATTCAATTTATACGAGTGGCTCATTCAATTAGCTATCTAGATTTGGATGTAATCATGCCCTTTTACTTGATTGATGGTCTACAATCTTCTTCAATTTACTACTAATTGCGGTTAACGAACGAACTTGCGGTTCAAATTTGTTTTTTTTTTCATTATCTTTATGATTTACTAAAGACTGATCCAAATCCATTAAAACGAGCTTTCATTCCATTCGAACTTCGTAAATTATTCCAAAATCATAAATTCTTCATTAATTTGTATATTATAAGGTTCGATTTAAGTTTGATCTAGTGCTATAAAATCTGGTTTACTTTAATTCATCTCACTGAATTAGGAGTCTACTGCAGTATTGTGCAGTATTCCATAATGCGCCCGACCATTACCGAAGCCAAAGCGTTCCCGTCCAAACAGGAGTGTAATAGGATTTAGCAGATGTTCCAGAACACACGTACCTACACTACAGGCTGCATACGCTCTGGAGCTCAAGACGTCAGCACGTTTAAACGCCAATTAATTATTAAGGGACAGAGCTCCTTCCTTTGCTCTTTGACGGCGAGTGTACAACAATGTGGCTAGCTCTCGTGATTGCCTGCTTTGTAAATTGCATTAGTGTGGTCCGCTTGTGCTTCCGTTTATTTATATACTCGTACCACTCGTGCTGGTTGTGGTGCTGCATATATTTAAAATTTGGAAAATTGTAACTCAAATTTTTTTTTATGTTAACGCTGATTTTTTAATAGAAAAAACTAGGCACGTTATCCCACTTGGTAAAAATGTGAACAAAATATGCAGTCCTTTACTAGTTGTTTTTAATCGTCTTCAAAAAAGGGATAGGGCATATGAAAAGTAGTTGCTATTATGTATGTGTATAAATTTAATTTAAACGGACTACAAAAAACCATGAAAATATTTTTTGAGAGTCCTTGAGGCTTCGAACTGTTGAAGTCGATGCACGAGCCAGCAGAAGTGGACTTATAGTTGTCTACTTTACGTCCATACTTACCATCCCAGCAGTGGCGTAGCTAGGTAACCTAGGGCCCTGGGGCAAATAAAAAAATGGGGCCCACTGCTATCAAAACTGGTAAGGTTTTTTGAAGTAAAATCATTATATATACAAATACTTTAAAAATGCTAAGCAACTTTATCATCAGCTATAAAGCAGAATTTCGAGGGTCCCTTGAGCTTGAGGGCCCCGGGGCACTGCCCCGCCTAGCCCCTTGGTAGCTACGCCACTGCATCCCAGCCTATAAACGTCCCACTGCTGGGCATACTTATACATTGTTAACTCTTGCTAAATAGCTCGTTCTGAGGCACCATAGAGGTATGTATATTGAAGCACCGACTTCAAACTGGAAGAAATTTATTTGTTATAATACTACTCTTTCATAGTTTTTTTTTATCTAGAGGCTAAAAGCCAAACATTATATATTCATATCTGATAAACTCGAAACTTCTATGCGTAGGCTACCGAATATTTTTTAATTTCAACTGTATATAAAATATCCCCAAAAGTTTTAATAACAGTACCTAAGTATACTTTATTAGAGTTTTCAAATTTCTCCAAAAATTTACGAAAGCAACTGAAAGCGTATATTGATGTAAACATTTTTTCTAAATAAACTTCTACTAGGATATATGATAGTTCACCAATGCATTGCATAGAAATTGCCGTCTTTTAGGTGGCGCCGTCTCAATTGTCACTTGCAAACTCGATTTTCACTTTAAAATGCCAGCCCGCATCATGTGGGGTGCAGAAAGCACGTATATCGTGTGACGTCATTTTTGATATCGAACCTGTGTATGTAGACGATTGTCTATACTTTAACTTTCTGACTATTGAATTCTGTTATACATATTGATACTGATAAGTATTACCACAGTCTCAAGAAAAGACTAGCGATCATTTGAGTTTTAATAAATAATCAATGTATGTATTGCCGTTTCTAATAACTACCTACCAAATGTTCATTGTCATTGGTAATATTTTTTTGTTGTTAAACAACATTTAATTGTTTTAGAAATTCATGAAATGCATGTTAATAACGTTGATTTGACCGTCTGAGGGCCAGACACCTGATAACCCGTCACAAGGAGCGCCGTAGGAGGCACAAGTTTTCGCCACATAAGTCTAAAAGAAAACATGTACTTTTTTATTACTGGTTGTCTACTTAAATGGTAGAGAAATATATGTTTTTTGTTCAAGATAACGGATCTGGATTTCTGCCCTCTTGTTTGAAAGAATAGCTATTAAAGTTATCGATTTTCTCCCATATCGATACGGGGCTGCAAAAGAAATTCGGTTAATACCAACTGGGGTATCTTAAATTGCATTGAGCTACCCATTAACGCCTTGTCAGATCGAATTTCGATTTATATTATTGATAAATGGGATATATTGGGTGTGTACTGTGAAGGCAGTGGAAACTTTATAAAATAAAAGTACTGCAAGCTAGTTAGCTCTAGGTATATCAAGTTTTATCTACGTTTGTTTCAATCTCATCGGAATGAGAGATGTGTTTTAAATTTCAAGTCTGCTACTCGTATTTATACACGTTTTACCTATATGCTTACCGAGATAGTAGATTGTACAATAAGTGCATAAAACTCGTTATTTTACCTGAGGTGCTTACTTATGTACAAGATCATAAAAGTCATTTCATGCAGCCTACATCCAGCATAAATATGAACTTTACGAGCTTGAGAAATAAAAAGTATGTTTTTTTTGCCGTAGCTCTAATTATTTTCTTAAGGAATTATAACTGAGACATATGAGGTATTCGATTACTTAGCACGATTAATCTATTGGGTTTGGGTATTCCTGGGTAAAAAATATACATATTATTATAATTATTCTGTCATATAGATTCTATCCATTCCATCCCAGTCTATATACGTCCCACTGCTGGGCACAGGCCTCCTCTCAGAATGAGAGGGCTTGGGCCATCGGATAGATTCAGAAAGGATTGGACACATATTTTTTGTCAATCAAACAAATCATGACAGATGAAGCGCGTTAAAGTTCGGGAGGGAGTGGGGGGCCCATGATGTCCGCCGTGCCAAAAAGTGTCGCACAACGTGACGTCAAGAGGAACTTTAACTGGCTACGTCTTTAGCATTTTTGTCTAATTACCAAAAGAAAAAATATGTGTCAAAAAATTTCTAAGAATCCAAACTTTTTTTTAGAAAAGTAGCCCATTGAAAATTTATCTGATTTTCAATGCTAAATTACTGAGTTTCTTTATTACTTTTGCGCTTGGCGTTGCGTTGTTGTTTATCTAATCGTATCAATCCTGAGGCCGTATTGTCAACGTTTCTGGCACTTGCAATCGCCATCAAATGACAGGTTTCACATACAAAAACTGTCACTCCGAGCGTCAGAAACGTTAGGCAATACTGCCTCTGGTTAATAAGGAAAACAACTGAATATCCCTCAGCAACAATTTCCTTTTGCGCACTGCAAACCTATAAAGCGCTATAACTACAACCGTCTCCGTTTGTTCTCGTTTGCCTTACAATTTCTCCCGTTGTCACGGGCAGCTAATGAAAGAATTAGCTTTCATTACAACTGATATGTTCCTTAAAGGGATTCCCGAATGAAGACGAAGTGCCTTAGTAACCTTTCCAATGGAGGATCAATGAGGGAAGGAAGGTCGCTTATCTGTGATTAGTTTTTTTAGGGACCTTTACAACACTTATTACGTGTTTATTCTGTTTTCGAAGAGGCTTTGAAGAAAGCTTTAGGTTTTACAGTTGTATTACTAGTGGGACCTAGTGATTTTATTACACTAGCTGTTGCTTGAAATTTTGTCTGAGTCCCATGAGTAGGTAGGTATACTTAGGTAAAGACAATACAGCTATGCTGGTTGGTTTACTGCTTCATGACTTCGGTTATTCGGTTATATCCCTCTATGGAAACCTAAATTAAAAAAAAAAATGTTTTCGTGGAAGAATGTTTAAAAAGGCTTAGTAGTTTTAAAGTTTTTTGATTACAAACATACAAACAAATACGCAAACAATTTTTTAACTTTGTTATATTATTTAAATTATAATAAATATAGGTGAATTTACTATACATATATACGTCCTACTGCCGAGAAAGCTCGCAGGATGAGAGGGCCTGGGTTGTAGTTCCCACGCGGGTCCAATGCAGATCGCGAACTTCACTTCAAAAAAAGCTTCGCCTGTGTAAGGCTCCGGAAAGCTCATTCGTCGGTGATACTGCAATACGCGTAACTAGCATTTTCTACAAGGTATGATTTTCACTGCACTCACAGTACTGACATTGTACTGTTCTCACAGTGAAAACTTTACCTTATGGAAAATGCTAGTTACGCGGTATTGCAGTATCATCAGTTTCAAATGTATTTCGCACATTAATTCAAAGTCAGAAGTGCGTGGTCGGAATCAAACACACGACCGTCACGTTGAGACACCATAGGCAAACCTCTAGGCTACAACTGTTATTCAACTAATCTGACTATAAGGCTACTGATATAAAATCCCTCGAACGCGGATTTTTGAACTAATCTCTTTTCAGTAGGTCCGAGGTAACGGCAATAAGAATCTAAAAGCGTAGAGGCAGCCTTCCGACTTAACTGCATGATTCATTAAACCGTCTCGATTCCCCCTAAAATCGTCTAGGAGCTCGCTCTGCTTAAATTAGTGCGGAATTCATTTTCTTTTTTAATTCTTCTTCCAAATTCAAATAACCTTTTTTTATTACACCGCATAAAAGGGTGGACCAGGATTCGTCGCTCCGCCGTTCACTTTCAAACGCTAATTCCTCCTCGTTACTCGAGATACTGATTGGACGATATATTAAACAATGCGACCGACACGCTTCTCTTCAAGAAATACATCTTGCGTATTTTTTTCTCGCACTGGGATTCCTTTATTTTCTTATTTTCTATTTGTATCCGGGACGAAAAGTTGGAAAACAAGGTAAGGTTTGCGCGTTAATAACACTAATAGCAATTAGTGGAAGGTCGTGTTTGGCTTGTACGTTTGTGGTGTTTAGTTATTCGTCTGTCGGGGTACACAAGCATATTACAGGGCACCCAGCCCATGGATGGAGGGTCTTAACGGGAGGTCGTTTGCTGCGCTGCCAGCTTCCTAAGATTAATGGCATTACGACAAGACAGTTTGTAAGCGACAAACGTGACAAAAAAGTGAGCTGTAAGTAATTAAGTTGATCGATTTTGATGGCCCCGATTGCAATTTTGTTTATTGATCCTTTAAGTAAAAAAAAAAATGGATTAGTGCAGGTTCGTCGTTGCGGACAGTATGCAAACTTACTGAAAGTAAGTATGTTTCTGTTGAAACCACATAAATAATTTAAAAAAAAAACAGACAAAGTGAATCGGATTCTTCACTACCGTACAGAAAAAAACACGTTTCTTGCGAGTAATATATATTTTATGAAAAGATTATGATTTTGAATCCGAAAATGTTGAGCTCATTATTACCAGAAAAGTATTTTTATCAATTTGATACTCCAGCAGCCTAAAATGTTAAGATTTTTCATTAACTAGAAACTGTAGTTGTTGATGCTGCAGCCTAGTCGACAGCAAGCCTTACATCAACACTTTGGACATCATAAAATATTTAGCACTCATATCTCGCGGCGCGGTCCGAATATTATCGACTCTGCCATAAAACAGAAAACACTAGAGAAAGATAGAAATAGGCATTTTATAATGGTAAGAAGAGGATGCATTTATTGTACGATCTTTGGAAATTCGATGGAAACGTTTGCTTTCTTTTCCATCGGGTTTATCGTGGTCGTTATATTTTGATAGAGCAGTTTGGCTGGATCGCCGATATAACGTTTATGTTCTGGTTTCGGCGTGTTGCTCACGTTGGTTTTTGTTGCAACATTTTGTTAGTGGTTATTGTGTTTGTTTATTCCGCGCGTGTGAAACGGGCTTTGTTGGATGTTGATTGTCTTGATCGTAAAGGCACAGATGATAATGGCGAAGTTCTAACCCCGCAATTGTAAAAAAATATATTTTGAGAGAATATTTACGATAAGTTTGTTTGATAAAAATGGAATAGGGTCAAGAGTTTCGCTTTTCAAATAATTTCGGGATCGCATCGAGTTGGAACATTACACGGTCACCTTGAAAGTTTCCGTGATAAATATACTGCCGGGTTCGCGAATATAAAACGTACCGTCGCGTTCACAACGGTTTTGGAAAACCGCTTGGCTGTAAATTATTTAAATGGAAGAAATCGCAGCAGTATCATCTAAAAGGAAGCCTACGACGGATATTTCAGTCACGAAAGCGTTGATGACCACGACTGAAATGTTTGTCATTGTATTAAATTGTGTTTATATATTAGACAGGCTGAAGGCTTCACAATTTTTATTCACAAAGGCTTGCTAAACTTATGTTAGAACACTGTAATTTTTTTTTCGGCATATTTTTAAATTTCGGTAAATTTTATATAAACATCCAAAATTTTAGGTGAAAGGTAAAATGATTATCCACCTAACGGAATATGTACCTACCTAACGCCACTGCCACTGTTATGTGGTTGAAACGTCGAGGTAAATATTACTCGTGTGTTTTAGCGTCCCGTTTGTGGTATTTTGACTAGAAATATATGCCTAGTTAAAAACTTCCTTACCTATCTATGACTAGTACAAAGTGAAAATATAACTTTTATTTAATTTTGCGTTATTCAGTTTTTTATTAGACTGTACCCGTAGCATAATAATTTACGGGAGAGGGCCTGCAAAGATGATACAGTACTGCAGTCGGTATATTTCTTATTCCGAACGCCAATATGTATGACAAAATGGCCATTACTTTATCTTACTGCTAACTGCTACGCTTCGTGTGCTCCTGGTATCGTTAGACCCAGAGATTTGAATTATTGATCTAGATTTTAGATCTAGTTTCATAAAGAAAAGCGCCTAATAAAGCTATTTTGGTCTGGCGGGGTTCCATAATATGTAGGTAACAGAAAAAAGTACCCAAAACTATATTTTTTAGGTAAAAAATTGACATGCTTCTACTTTTATTATGTTTTGTTTTATGTTAGTTTTACTAAATATATACCTAGACTCAAAGCTACGTAACCAGTAGAGTAGTAGTTCATAGACCGAAAGCTACTTACAAAAAAATTCAAAGTAATCCTAATTTTTAAATGGATAGCCATTATTTTATAATGTCATCTACATAACTTAATTCTTACATCATACGATGGCATAATACGGCGTAGGTACTGTACATAGTATAACGTAGTTAACATCCCAAACTGCGTATTTTCATACACCCGCGAATTTCCCAATAATAAATTATACTCCTTGTCCGCTTACCTCGGGTTAACCGGCTTTTATAAACTACCCGGATAATTTATAACTATTACCCGGGAAACGATCACGTGATATCACTTTATAGCATATTCAGCGCGTAAATATGAGGGTAGGCTGCAATACGTTAGTACACAGTTGCTTAGGCGTTACGTGACTTATGCAGAGCTAAATACCCTACAAACATTATAAAGCGTTAGGGTTAGGAACATTGGGGAAGACATAGAAAAATAAAATATAAAAGATAAGAGTTATTATGACTAAATACGAGCATCAAATGATTTTTTTAAACCAATTTCTTTGACTACTAAGATCTATCCATTCTTGTTGTTAAACAAGCTGTGATGGCGTTCCAAATTGTCTAATTTGTTGCTAACCATACCAAAGCAGTCTAGCACACCCACACAAGCACTAGAAAGCAAACTTCACCTACCTACAACTACGTACTTAATGTAATCGCGTACAATATCCTTTGTTCACTTTCAGACTCATTAAAAAGGCGATGCAATTTAATGAGTTGATAGTGTGTGTTAACCCCGCGCTACGTTTGCAAATAGTAGGGCAGAGCTCCGTTGAAAATGAAGCTCTGTGTAAGAGGGTTAGAGAGGTAGTTTGGTTGGGGTTTTTTGGTTGAGTATTGGTATGTAGGGGTCGAAGATTAGTGGCACACGCCTACCCGCCAGAGCGCTGAGCGCCTGATAGCGCCCTGGAGTGTAGTTACAATTAGAGCGGTGCCCACAATGAAGTGATGCCCGCGTAATGTAGCTTATGTAGCCCCTTGTCTTTGTATGTTGATTGTGCAGGAAAGAGGTCGACTAGATAGCTTCGGCTGTCTTAAATGCAAATGTGTAAATTTTGTTTAGCGAATTTTGCTCGGGCTATTTTTTTTTTGTTGGAAAAGTACATCGCGTTGTTTTGTAGCAAGTACGTGTACATTGCTACAAAACACGCATTGCATTGTGCGTGTCATTGATGTTATAAGTTCATGCAGATTGAATAATATTTGATGTCTTTAGTAACATATTAATAGTTTAAGCAACGTACAGTTTTATTTGCTCCATTTTATAATGGGTTAATATTCTGCCACCTGGAATCTTCTAGTAAATATTTTAATATTATCAAAAATAGGGTTTTTCTCTGTAATAAAATAACAATTATTTTGCATTTTTTAAACAAATAAGGGACTGATGAACATTAATGATATTGTGTTGGTCATTTAAGTTTGTGATCTTTTACATTCTATTTGTTCACCCGCAATGTGAATCATTGACATCAATAGTCAATAACTTTTATAACCACATTACAGTATATTGGTATTTTATATAACCTCCAAGGCCGGGAAAGGCGCTTACGGCCCGCTAGCGATCGCCAGATGTCAGTATTGTCGGTAGGTACATATATTGTCAATTGGAAACTACTCTCGATTCGAGCAAGCGCTTTTAGATTTGAAAGAGTAGATACCTACCTGGCGCGTATACGAGAATTTCAGATGAATCTATGGTATTTGTGTGTTTAATTTGGGGACAAATTGATTACAAAATACTATTTGATTAGCGTACCATTACTTTATATAATGGTATCAAAAAATAAAAATAAAAAATAAACAAAATAATTTATTCAGTAAATAGGCCGCAATGGGCACTTTTACACGTCATTTTTTAAACTACCAGTCTACCAGTGCTTTCGGAAAGACCATCATTGCCAAGAAGAATGCGCCGCAAGAAACTTGGCAGAAAGTCATAGTCAGTATTGTCTATATTTCTTTTCAGTACACAATAAAACGTGTAATTGTACTAAACCTGACCTTTATTACAATCGTAACCATAACCCAGTCATAGTGAAATTACAGTGTCTGACAAAGAAAGTCCGATAGTTCGAAATCTGACACTCATTGTGAAAATAGTGTACGGTCGGACAGAAATCAAGGCAAGATATAGTCCTACTCTACGTAATATTGGAGTGTTTTTTTAAGCGCTACCCCTGTAAGTTTTCCGCTTCATTAATCTTGCTTATAAGTACATGTATTTTTACCAATAATAAAAAATTAAGTCTATCAGTCTATCACAGCCAATTGCGCTTACTTTCTAAAAAAACATAAAGCCTTTGATATCTGAGCGTGTACTGCGAAGGCTATGAAAAGGCGAGGTTTTATCGCGTTGCCATGGCGACGACTGGCTGCGTCCCGCGATACCAGCCTCTCGACACGTCGCACTATTGTGCTCTATATTTACTAGCGCACACTGTATTAGAATAAGTGGAGAAACGTTTGTTAACATTTCTTAATAGTTAATGACACTTATGGTAGAGTCGCTTTGGTGAACACTTTATAATATGACTAGTGTTTACCCGCGGGTTCGCACACGTACCTAAATCATTAGATCCAGCAGCTGAATTGAAATAAAGGGATTTAAAAAAAATCCCGTGGGAATTCCCGAAAATTAAATCGTGGTTTTCATTCACGTTATTACATTAAAAACAAATGTCAAATTTCATGACTCTAAACCCAGCGGTTGTTGTTTCGAGATTTTATCCCTATCCCGCGGAATATCAGGATAAAAAGTGGCCTATGCTTTATTACAAATGTCCAGCTATCTACATACCAAATTTCATCCAAATCAGTCCGGCCATTTCTGCGTGAAGAAGTAACAAACATACTCACTCACAAACTTTCGCATTTATAATATTAGTAGGATTTCATTCAATGTTTTAAACTTTTGTGGTTTTCATTCATAATTATTACAACACCCCCGGTTATCACGCTTAATGGAGTAATAATTACTTCGACGTTTCTGCTACATTGCAGTGGCCATGGTCACGAGTAGACTTAAGAGTAGGGTTTCACGTTTACTTAGCAGCGTGAGTCTTTCAAACTACCCGCACTGCAGGGCTGCTGAGAGCGAGAGGGATGGTACGATACGAACTTCGAATTTGGAGTTTCGTAGTAGCTCTGCTGATTCCGATTAGTATCGGCACCTGTATCTCTATAATATACACATAGTTTCCTTGAAATCCATGCCAAGTTAGGTCGTTAGTATCGTTAGGTATATTATTTGTTTGATGTTTCCAACAAACGGTTTTTTATGAAAATACTTGCACTTTGTCACCACATGTATTGCGTTACTTATATTGAAAGAGATTTTCAATTAAGAAAATAGGAGGCTCAAATTCAACGGAAAATTTACACATCAAGCTGGCCCAGAAGCAAATGCGGCGCATAACATAACAATTTTACATTCGATTATTGTTCGAATTGTCGCCAACTTCGTCCGTAGATGTTACCGGTTAACCCCTTAAATTTGGTACACGCTGAAATATTAACGTTTGGCTATGGACGCTCGCGGAAAAACAAAGTCGAAAACGGGTCTGTTATAGGCCCGTCGCATGGGCACAAAGATCAGATAGAGTTACAGACAGTAACAAAAACATACTTGTAGGCAAGCGTGAAAGATCTACGCATTTTTATGTGCGGTTACCTACACATTGAAATGCAATTATAAAAACCAGGTTTAGGTTACGCATCTATCATTAATCTGTTAGATTAGGTAGCTAAGCGGCGTGCGAGAAAAAATCTATAAATAGAACTAACTTTTCCGCTCATCGTAGCTTACCAGATTGTAGTAGATTTTTTCTGTCATACCATTTTGAGTAATATCGACAATTATGGATACTATAGCTGTTTACCGCAGAAATTATACAACTTTCTGGGATAAAAACTATCCTATGTCTGTTCAGGGGTTTCAAACTATCATCAAATTTCATCACGATTGGTTGATTACTTAACAAAGAAATATATATATACTCACTTTCGCAATTAAAATAGTAGTTACGATGGCAAAACAAAAACTGGGTAAAAAACCGGCCACCTACAAATATACCATGCCACGTCTTAAATATCACGGCTGTCTACATGAAACTGTGTTCATACAGTAAAAAGATATGAAATCCCCATCCTAAGTGTAAAACTTATACATGTCAAACAAGTCGTCAACATACCTATGTATTTTCATTGTAATTGAGATTGTCATATTGTCGCCTACTGGTGCCATACCTGCCGTCAATCAACAGGGCTTGCGCTAGATATATTTTTATGGAATGTTGACTGTGATTACTTTTAATGAGCTCCCGATATTTCGACGCCGCGTCGTCGGTTAGACACTTGAACATTCGTTAATTACTTGAATAATACCTACTAATTTAAAACACAGTTCGTATACAATAAAAAATATAATATTCAAAGCAACTAGGGCTTACATCAACTATCCATTCCATTTGCTTCTAGAAATCACGACGATCTAGCCACCTGTTTAGTCTTTGGCGCGAGCCGTGTCGGTATTGAGTGGTGGCAGGGGAGGGTCCCCTGGGAGCGCCTCCCCTGGGAACGTGGAGGGGAAAGGTTAAAAGGGAAAAGTTATAAGAGACCGTTGTCAGTGCGCGAATGCTCCATGATGCGGTTTTCTGAAAAATCGGATAAAATTGATTTCTGAAAGGGATACCTATTCTTAATGTATATTCTTGTGGACGCTTCTTTAATGATAAAGGTATTTTTACTATTTTTAAAGAGCTATAATTTGTAATTATACAACTTGTGCAGTCGTACGTGTGAAAGTTGATTATACTCGGGACGCGATATTCGAATAAACGGAAAACTGGATGTAAGATACGTAAATTAAAAAATAAATATTTAGGTACTACTCAATATGTTTTAAGTGCAAATGCTTTCCAACATCTGAAATATGCCACAAAGGGCACCGCACCAAAACACCATAAGTCACCTTTTTAGATTCGCTCAAGGAATGTCCGATGCAAATCATGCAAATAAACATAGAATGTCGCCGAGGGGAGGTTCCCACCCCCTCAAGTGTTGGTCTCGAAAGAGGGCAACCTGCCCCCTCCATTCTGCCACTATTCAGCCTTAGTGGATTTTTTCCATCGAATAGTGTGGATCGTGGCAAGATGTTTATGCGGAGGGCAACGTTATCTTGAACAGTTTTTGGACGTTTTAGGAATGCCGAGCATTTCTAAAAATATTATTTCGTAACTAAAGATCCGAGCTGGGTCATTATTCGAGCGTATCAACCACCTCATTTTCGTGGTCACATTTTTTAATGAATGACAGAATTTGATGACATTTTCGATTAGATAACTTGGAAACTGTGAGAGAATTTTCTACCATGTCAACAAAAATGTGCCCACGAAAATCACACGGAATGAATGCTGTAATACCCAGCTATGAAGCTATATATATACCAATTCATACTTAGTAGATTCCTACTTTCTTATTAATATTAAAAATGTACAAAATTTAAACTGTATTTATCTGTAAGCTAAAGTAATTAATTTTAAAATTGTTACTGAACACAACTCTTGACACTAACATTAGTGTTTTTCAAATAAACTTCAAAATCGTTAAATTTACGCATACCAGCAATATTTTTATATACAAAAAAAAGAAAAGTCAATTCACTTAACAGTTAACGTATAGGGAGGTAAAAAAATTTAAGCGTAAAGAGGTATCCAGTCAGACGTAGTTACCTTGGCATTTATAAAATAATATTATTAAGGACAGAAGAACCTCTGATCTAAGTCACGACAAACTACGAGTAACGAGTCGACTATAATTGTTCCGTTTTTACCATTTTATCTACAAAACCCTAAAAATCCTATTTTCTCTAGCAAACATTACTGGATAAGTAATAATATCAAACATTAAAATTTACGTTCCTCACTTCGCATAGCACTATTTTCATCCATACCCAAATACGCGAGAGGGATGAAAAGTGGGGGGTAGTTTTACGACGAAAATAGAGTTCCCTTTCTGTTCTTGATGCGATAGGTAAATATTCGCGTACTTTTATTGGGGAAGGTTTGATTCCGTCGTTCCGTGCTAGAACGGCCGTAGGGTTGGCTTTAGTTTTTATGTTAGAGTCGGATCAGAACCAAGTTATATGTGATTTTTTTGATAGTTTCTCTTAAGGAAAATGCTATAAATAATTTTGAAATTTTATGTTATAAACGATGTGATGTGTGAAGTTCCCAATCCGCACTGGGCCCGCGTGGGAACTATGGCCCAAGCCCTCTTGTTCTGAGAGGAGGCCTGTGCCCAGCAGTGGGGCGCATATAGGCTGGGATGGATGGAAACGATGTGTGTAGTAGTAAAATATTTGCGCTTGAAATGGTTATGTAATTGATTTCCTTTTGACCATTTATGGTAAATTAAATGTGTTAGATAAAGGCTAGTTCATTCGTTTTTTTGTATTGACTTACCGCATCCTCGTTAGTCGACTCTACTATAAAAACCGTCCAAGTGCGAGTCGGACTCGTATAATGAGAAATCAGAAATCAGAATTAGAAATGTTTGTTTGCTAGAACACAGTTACAGAGATGTTATTATATAGATATTTATAGAGTAGTGTAGTATACCGAGGGTTTTGTACACATTTGTCTATCAATATCCAGTGTTTGCAGAGCCCCTTCTCTAAGCAACGATTACGTAGTATGAGGTCATTTTAGATGGTTATATATGACATAGACAGATAGACATAAACAATATAGATTTTCAGACTTTTCTTATTAGTTGTGCTATAAGAGCTACATTATACCAATTTCAAGATTTAAAGACAACCGGCTAGGTATAGGTTTCAGGGTGTACCTACTATACCAACTCGTACTCGTAGGTATATGATTTAGACTTAGGTATTTTAGTACCTATTAATTCTATCTTTCTCAAAATAATTATCTACTGGAAGGTATGGACTTCCAAATTTTACTCTTAATAAATAAGTTCTTTTCCATTTCTAGCTTCCCTCCACTAAGATAGTACAAAAATAGAATTGCTAATTTTAACCGTTATGACGTCACAAGCATTAGGGGTGTATACACAATCGTAAATTGCGAGTCGAGCCAAATAAATTAACGGTTGTCGCGTCGCCTTGTGCCCGTGTGAATGCGCCTCTAGAATAGATAAATAAGAACACATGAATTGGTTTATTGCTTCGAGTAAACAGATGTTAAATCGTAATTACATTTTGTATGAGAGATTCGTTCTCGACGTATATTAATCGTTAAAAACAGCTGATTAAAAAAACAGTCATAAAATTACTAGCATTTGACATGTTTTTTATACGGTTTAGAAACAAAGACGTCGACAAACTTAACATATTTAGGCTGAAATAATTCAAATTTGGTGTACTTAAATGTTGTTCAAATAATTAGATAGAAAAAAAATGGAATTAAAAATGCTACCTTTTATCCCTATTATTCCCACGGCATTGGGAGTCAAACAGAATACATGAAGACTGCGATGCAATCATTGGAAATTCCCATGGGAATTTGGTGAATTTTAACTGCCAGACCAAATTATTCAAGCAGCGAAGTCATGTGCCTAACAAGATTAAAAATAACAAACAATTCTACAATCTTCTAAATTAACAAAGTACAGTTATCAAAGCACGCTATTTTTGCTGTCTAAATCATTTTTGGTTCCTTGAAATGTACTGCTGACCAAGTAAAGAACATTATTTGTATGACACTTTCTACATTAAAGATGATTATGATTATGATGCGTGACGTCACTATGCGATACTTACCCCCTGTTTCACTATCCATTGATTACATTTACTTGACGGATAAATGTGATACCGTCTCTGTTTCTTTTGTTCGAATAGACGGAGACGGCTTCAAATTTATCCGTCAAATAAAATTAATCGGTGAGTGGTGAAACAGCCCCTTAATCTAACTGTCTTACTGGCTACATTTTTCTAGGAAACTGCCCTATTGTCTTCTCTGAGTACACAGACTATACTACGATAAACGCTTACAACTCTATAAACACTACACACACCAAACGACACTACGGTATCCTTTGAAACATTCCAACTAATGTATCACCTTCCCCTGTCCATACTCACAGCCTTCTTATTAAAATCAAGGCCTATACATCCCACTTAGCCCCCTACGCCATAAGTCTCGGACTTACTGGTCACCACTATACTGAGGGATAACCTCTGTCACCTGACCCTCGGGATATTAATGGTGGACTTAACCGGGATCCCCGTTTCTAGCTTCTTTGTGTGAAAAATGCAAGGTGCATTGTATGTATATCTGTTGGAATAGGACGAGATGGATATTGATCGAATTATTTGGCAAGTAAATACAAACAGACTTACTAATGTTTATTTAAATCTTGAATCACAGTCACCACTTCTCGTCGTCTAAAGTTGATCTGATGGAGTTACAAGCTCTGACACTTTAGGGCCAGTAGGTACAGACGCACTGGATGCCAACTGCTGACTGCATACATTTC
This sequence comes from Choristoneura fumiferana, assembly GCF_025370935.1. Classification (NCBI taxonomy): domain Eukaryota; kingdom Metazoa; phylum Arthropoda; class Insecta; order Lepidoptera; family Tortricidae; genus Choristoneura; species Choristoneura fumiferana. The sequence continues at coordinate 7,509,920 of NC_133487.1, read as the reverse complement.
AATTGCAGTCAGAGTGCAGTTGTGCCGACTTCAATCGAACTGCAACAAAAAATGTATGGGCAGTCGGTAGTTGCAGTTACGTTGCAGTTGGAATGCGGTCCGTCTGTACTGGCCCTTAACAGACGTTATGTCATTACAATTATAATTTTATTTCAATGATTTGGTGACAAAGCCGTGGTGGCCTAGTGGTTTGACCTATCGCCTCTCAAGCAGAGGGTCGTGGGTTCAAACCCCGGCTCGCACCTCTGAGTTTTTCGAAATTCATGTGCGGAATCACATTTGAAATTTACCACGAGCTTTGCGGTGAAGGAAAACATCGTGAGGAAACCTGCACAAACCTACGAAGCAATTCAATGGTGCGTGTGAAGTTCCCAATCCGCACTGGGCCCGCGTGGGAACTATGGCCCAAAAAAAAGCCCTCTTGTTCTGAGAGGAGGCCTGTGCCCAGCAGTGGGACGTATATAGGCTGGGATGATGATTTGGTGACTCAACCGCTTCGAAAATGGGCATTTTAACTTCCATTTCAAAGTATCCATGCCGCTACGTACGCGATAAAACGCTACAGGCATCAAAAGGCGCTCGGAACACTCAAATCTTCGCTTATCCGCATTTCGGCGTCTAAATAAAATCTCCATTCATTCGCCGGTGTCGTTTGACAGCGTAGTCTAACTCGCTATATTGTGACATAAGGTGTTTAACATAAATAATGTGGGGACAGATGTGTTGCCTCGGGGTAAGCAAATACTACACGGTTCATATCTGGTTCGGTTTTTTTTTCGAATATTGTTAGGAGATGTTTTAACCAAATAGGATATTGTAGACTGTTCATGGAGTAAAAAATGTTCAGGCTACTTAGTATAAATTGATTGATACCGGCGGATCAATCAATAAATGAACTAAAACTAGTTGCCTAGCTAAGTATTCCGCAGCGATGAAAACGTGTGGGTTTATTTTGGTTGCAGAGAAGCAACTGGTTCCGTTCCAGAATTTGTGGAATTTGCGTTTTATGAAAATTAACATGCACATGTCACGATCCTACGAGTACTCGTATATTGAAATGAACAGTAGCCTATATGCTAGGTACTCCCGAGATTCAACTATGTATTTAAATAACAATTTTCACTTAAATTTGTGTAGTCAAAAATAAACACTCACACATACCTTCGTTATTTTTTTAACAATAACTACTTACTTGCCGGATGAGTAGGTAGTTACAATAGGTATACATACTCGTATTATCATCAAATAAATATTGGTGGCTAGGCTATACATAAATGAGAAGATTCTTGCCTTCATTCCTCAATTTTGTACTTAAGAACAATTCGATAAAAAAATCATAACACAAACGCTTATCCCGAGTGGTTGCAGCCACTCTATTTGCATCCATATCTGTTGGCACAACAATGTTCGGCGCGGCACCGCCGGCGCCCGCGGCCATGTAAAATATTTCTGGTAAAGCATTCATCGCGATCGCCTGCCTGATCGTAGGTAGGTACGCTCAACGTTACGCACTGCCAAACTTAACTACACACCTCCCAACCACCTTCCCACTCACAAATAAGAGCCACTTTGAAATATAACAACGGCATAAAGCAACTTGTAATGCTCCGCATTGTGTGTAATCCGATACGCCGATAGTTGGTCCAATCGACTTTCGTACTGAAATTGTTTGATTTCGTTTCAAAGTTTTGACTGACGAGAGTACCTAATGCGGTTTGTGTTTTTACAAGCTTTTACTGAACTTGCAATGGATGTTTGTATGTTGGTTTGTTTAGGTTAAATCTTGTAAATAAAACTCACCCCACTCGTCGGATGGACTTGAAATTACGTATAGGTTACGCGTATTATCCATAAATAGGTTAGAAGGCAATGCAAATATCCTGCCGTGAAGCTGCAGTGCTTACATCTTCTCTCATCTTAGGCCTCTAGGTTGGCAACGCATCTGCAATACTCCTGGTGTTGCAGATGTTTATGGGCGGTGGTGATCTCTTACCATCAGGAGACCTACTTGCTCGTTTGCCATCCAGTCGAATAAAAAAAAAATATGGTGAACAAAAAGCAAAATCGACAGCAGAAACTTGTAATTTCTTTTTGCGTAACTTATGTTCTTCATTGAATCAGGCGAGTTTTTTTTCGCGAAGGTCCATATCAATGAGCTAAATAGTTTACCTTATTTCTTCGCTGCTACTTATATACGTTAGTAGCGGAGAGAAAGATATTATTGTTTAGCTCACTTAACTATTGATTTCATTCTACAAATGAATACAAGCAGCGAAATTTGTATCCAACAAAGTTGACACCCTATTTTAATTGCCGTAGAAGCAAAAAGTCGGCGGAAAGAGACGGTGAACAAATTCAGGAGCATGAGAAACAAATTAATGCCTAATATGGGTTTACGGTTTGGAGTGGAAACAGCTGCCGGTGTCGATTAGGTGACATAGTTTTATCGCTTAAACCTCCGGTGTTCCGAGAATTCATTCATTGATGGGTTTTAAAGAAAACTTTAGACAAACTTTATTAAGAGCACTTTGCTCTTAGAATTAGACTTAGTGGAAACGACAAATGGTGAACTGTGTTAACAAAACTCTAGCGTCAGTTTTACAAAAAACCCAATGAGATATTTTGATCACAATTACATTTTTGTTACAGATTTTTCCTGAAATTCTTTTTGAAATGCAATCAGAATTGTTTAAAGAATGCCGGTAACCCACGCGACATGAGAAGATTTCAAGTAAGTATAAAAAACCTTTTTATATTGCCGCGTGGTAGCTTAGTGCTTTGACCTATTATAGCCTCTCAAGTAGGTAGTAGGTCGTAGGCTCCAGCCCTAGTCTACACTTTTTCCTTTTTCGGAATTCATGTGCGAAATATGATATTTATTTATGTCTACGTTTGAAATACTTTCTTCTATCAGTATTGCACTACTGTCTATAAAACTCAACTACTTAGTCCACGTACAGTTGTGCGTGCTTGTTCACTAAACGGTACGCTCTCATCTAGTACAGTCGGGCAAATGTACTAGTTCGGTCTTTTAGTTCTTTTAGTATACTACCTACTGTGAAATAGAGTCTGGTGCATGATTCGCTCTCGTTCCAATGACCGTTCCGTTTCTTTTTGCTATCTCACTCTCACTCAAACTAGTAGGTACATTCGACGAATCGTTCAGGTGTTCGACGGGACGTTCAATCGAGGCTATTCGAGATATATCTTGTACTGAAAGCAGAAAAGAGATGGAAGTGGTGCACTAGCCTACAAGTCAAAGTCAAAGTAAAAATATCTTTATTCAATTTAGAATACAGTGTCGGGAACAATTTTTTGTTCACTTGTCATGCTCAAAACGATTCAGTAAAATCTTCGTCTAATAAAGACCAAGGCAATCAGATGCCTACATACAGTCACAAACAAATTAAAAAAGTTTGTATATTTTCTAATAATTCGTAGTTTATATTAATCAACAAAAATTAATATAAAGCAATGCATGAAAAACAAAATGTACCCAGTAAGAGAGCAATTGTTTCCACTGTAGCTATTTTATTTCCTCGCAATCGAAATGAAAATCAGAGTATAAAACTTGAGCATTCAACTCATTTTTCCCTCGACGTGTCTATCCACCTTCGCCGTACCGGCTCGGCTAGCTATATTAACTCCTCTAGTAAAATGGCTCGTTTTATGCTCTTGTGACAATCTACTATTTAGTAGTTAGTACATGTAAGGCTAACATATTTAGATGAAGAGGTAATTTGCCTCCAAGGTCACGTCACGCTGTCTCAAGGTTCGTAACAATAATTATCCGTGCCGGCAGGTAAATGGTTGCTTGTTTACCAGACGTCAGGAAAAATTGCGGAGTTTCCTACACGACTGAATCTGTGGGGGCGTAGGTTATAGGCCAAAGCGGGGAGAATCAAATGTGACATTATGAGTAATTGATTGGAAATATTATTTTAAGCCCCTAGTGTAGTCACTTGGTATGGTCACTCGATAGTGACCAAGCAAATGCTTATTTATTGGTAATTTATAACTTTTTTAAAAGTTTTTCCTTGATAAGTACCCTATTAATTAAAACGCATGGGTCAAATTTCGCAAGGCATTTTTACTCTATTCGTTTCAACCAAAAAGGCCAAAAATAAAAGTTTTTTTTTAAATAGCGTGTACTAAACTTATGTTAAACCAGTGCCAAGTTTATGTGGTAACGCGGATAAAGATTTATTATCCATTCTTGGATTTAACCTCGCCCGCTCGTCACTTGTCACACACGATGGTATCGCCCTTAACTTAACTGTAGGAAGGGTTGCGTTCACGACTCTTGAATATTTGAAGCGCCTCCAATTTAGGGGAGGGGATGAAATTAAATTTATTTATACGACTTTATTTATTTACTTAACCGAACCGTGCTTGCTTATTTTTTATAATTGGTTATTTGTTCTATGCACGAGTGCTTAATTTATTACCCTTTGTTGTACGAGTGCACCGAAAGTTTTAATTAAACTTTATGGATAGCGTACAAATCATAATATTTCATAGTTACTAAGAGTTGGTGAAACTAATTAGCGACAACCCTAGATTGTGGTAAAGGTGCATTCACAGTTACTTATGAGTACAAATTTGCTTGAGTTGGCTAAGACATATTTGTCTTGCGTGCCCTCGCAGCAACTTTAAGCAAATATAGAACTTGGAGTTAACACATATAGTAGATAGTTGTGTGATGCATGTCGTTATGTGTATGTTTGGGCTTTCTGTGTGTCATTGAATAATTCAGTGGTCGTGCCCCACCGTTTCAAGGGTAAGAATGTGTGGGTATATTATGTAGACACGGTTGTTGTAGTGTTGGAATCGAAATGCATTTGTAGCTGGAGGAGTGTAATGTAAGCTCTACCATATTGGGCGACTACTAGCGGTTTCTCAAAGTACGTTGCATTTACTTTAAGAGTAGTTTATATCTAAACTACCAATAATTTACGTAGCTTGGATTACATAATATACGGACGCTGTAAATTATTTACTAGGCGTTCAAAACTAGTCGCTGACCTATTAATTCATTGGACAAGTAATTAAAGAAGGCAAAAATGTTAATTTAAAGAAGCTGTATTAATAACAACCCATTTTTAATATCACCGAAGAATACACATTCCGTTAACTTAAAAAATCTAATTAAGTACATAGATGTAAATAGCTATAACTATAAGCTAAAATAAAATTTTAAATTTTAAACTAAATTATTACTGAATTCAAGACTCCATATTTAACCGTAAACAAGCCACAATAAAAATCTTTAAACCTATAACTATAAGTATATTTTTCATCGATCACTACTCACCCCTGAAACCCATAAAGCCTACAATACACTCTACTACATAAACATATCGATTGGTCATCACAGCGCACCCACACATGCAGACGATGCAAGGAAGTGCATATCTATTGGAAGAGTTTCGTCCATTTGAGCCCCGAGACATTGGCTCCTCCTCCCAAGGGACTCTCCCTTTCGGTGTTCGTGCATGTGTGGGTAACGTGAGTGTGCGTAGGTGTGTGATAAATAGTCGACGGTCGCAGTCAATCGAGGGTTTTATTTTTGGTCGACTGTAGTTTTTGTGATCTTGAACTTCGGAAGAATGTGGAAAGGGATGAAATGCGAGTTTGAGAATTTGAATACGATGGCTATTTAGGCTGTTTTGTTTTCTCGAACGTGGAATACTTATGTTAATTATGGCGATTAGAACCTTGTAGCTAAGTTCTGATATTTTATAACAGATTTTGAAAATGATTTCCTCATATTTAAAATAACTTATTACATTGCTCTTATAGCACGGCTTAGTCTTATATGAAAAGTCAGAAAAATCTTTATTATTCGTCTGTCTGGCTATGTCGGTAACCAAACTTAAATAACACCAGCACAATACGTACATTTTGCTTAGGAGCCGAGCTTTGCTGACATTGGATGGAAATCCATAGATAGCTACAAATTTGTGCGGAACTGTCTTACCGAAACTGGCTGGTTTTTTTAATAGATTTGCAGGGCATTATGGCAATAGTTTACCTTCTTTTGTCTTATCCTCGAATTAATACTACCGTCTTGTTACAGGTGGTAATATCAACGCAAGTGATGGTGGACGGGCCATTGCTAGCAATCTCGGACAATATGTTCGTCCACAACAACAGCAAGCACGGCCGCCGCGCCAAGCGGCTCGACCCAACTGAAGGTATTGACGCGGCGACAGAAAATCATTGTACGTTTTTGTTTTTTATTTTTTTAATTTTATCGGCCAGTTGGTTAGATTCTGTACGCTAAGGCTAGGCTCACACTATTAAATCTTTGTCTTTATGGCAAATAAAATGTTTATCATGCCACAGCTGATCATGCATTAGCGCTAATTTCCGATGTGTCCCAAGTGGTCCCAAGACTTAATTTATACATAACGAACCTAGTATTGTTCTAAAATATTTATTTATTAATATGTTAATAAAAATAAAAAATAAAAATTAAAAAAAATGAAATGTTTTTTGCATTTTTGAGTAGGTACCTAGTTGTCATTACATAAATAATTTGTACAATTTACACGACCAAATCCCACTGGTAATTAGTTAGGTATCACAATTATTTCTAAGTAGAAAATAGTTAACTGTAATCCTCGACTCGTAGTAAGATAAAATTAAATAAAAAATAACTTCAACGTTGGTAAATAAATTCACAGCCAATCGAATGGAATGGTGCAAATATCATAATACAACGTTAGAAAATGTCATTTGTATGCAAGGAATCACAGTAGACATTTCGCAAAGAACTTCGCCGGTGGGGTGGGGCGTTGAAGCGAGCATGAAGCGGAAAGGGATAATTTAGTGAGGAATTATACCCTGGAAAAAAAGAATATTTCCAGATCGCTGTTAGAGATGTTTTAAGGCGTCTTGGTGTAATGACTCGGACCGAAAGGAAGTGTTTTATACCTATAGTAAAATGGAACAGGCGAAAATTTTTAATTGGGTTGTTGGGTTGGTTTTGGTTGTTACAATTACTTGTTTAGTCAGTTTTCCTACGGTTAGGCACTTGTTGAAATTTGGCCAAAATAGTCGTTTTACAAAATCATTTATTTATTTATTTACATTATCATCACTTACAGTATCATTACAGGAGTAAAACCTAAGGCGATACAGAAGGCCCTTAATACTCGTAATTAACATATTAATCTACATAGTAAATTATAAGTGAAAATGGCTTAAATTTAATAACGTGTATGCGTGATAAATTAATTTTATGCACGTCGCTGTTCACCTTTACCAGACACAAACAAAACATAGATTTATATGTAACATACTTGTAACATTTAATAAATAACTAGGTACTGCACTATTTGATTCTAGATCCATCGTAGAACATTATCACAGTAAAAGTCATAATATTTTTTTTGTCAGGCAATGCGATCTCACTGAGATAAGTATTTTATGTAAAAATTCCGATTTTTTTTCCGGTTTCGCAGTGGATTTAGTTAAAATTTATTTAGTAAAAATGGGACAAATAGCAATGAAATAAAAAAAATACTAACAGTTTAGTTGCTTTTGCTAATTAGTAGCAAAGTAATTGTTTTAGTAATTGTGTGGGGCTTTAAGTACTTAGGCTAAAAACCTATTTTTTCATCAGCATTAAATTTTTCTTTAATTATGCTTATACAACCAGAATTAAATTAAAATTAAATAAGGGCTCCTCTCCACATTGTGTTCGCGTGTAAAGTTTACAAGAGGCTAGACGGCGTGAAACCGACTCGAAGGGATTACACGGTGCGAACGAGAAAATTTGCACAAGTACTTTCTGTTAGCTTTACTACGGAACCTTCGGAATTTCTCGCTTTGTTTCCCCCTTTAATGTATTCAGTAAAGACTTGCCAGTTTTCTGTCTAAGTAATTTGATCTCTGGTGAAATTTCGTTTAAAGTGCCATCTGTGAAGCGTGGGCCTACGAGTTTTAAAACTATCTTTAATACTTTAGAACGTTACGTTATGTTAAAATAATCAAATGCCGACTTATATGCAACTTCAGGACAGTCTTTTGTTTAATGCATGGATGCCATGTAGGAAACGAGTATTTTTTGGCGCTCTTGAATATTATTTCAAACCTAATGCATTACTGCAAAATAAATGGTATAATAGATTCAGTTAAGCTTGTAACTCCTACGGACGGACGTAAATTTTAGAGCACTCACGTCACATGTATTTTACAAATTCAGGATCGATTAAATCGAGCGATCGATATAAATTTTATAGATTGGACCATACTCTTAAAAGTTGTACCCGAACTTTTTTTCTGGGATTTTGAAATTTTTATGTTATATCTACTCCGCAATCTCGGCATCAGGTGTACTATCGATTTTAATAGGTGAAAAAAAGTGTCCAAAAGTTTTGTATTCCATTCAGTTACCTTTCCCATATACTTGTATGAGAGTAACGGAACGGAATTACAAAAAATATATGCAAATTTTGGGATACTTTTTTTCACCTATTAAAATCGATAGTATAGCAAACCTTGGCTGCATTTAAATCGCTGACAACCCAATTGCAAGCATCAAAGCTAACAGCTGCCATCGATTTTACAGCTTGCAATTCCTCATAGTGAGATCTGTGTAAGATAATAAAGCAGTATCACCGATTTACTAAGTATCACCGATAAGCCGAGGTTTGCCCTACTCCTGATTCCGAGTAGATATAACATAAAAATTTCAAAATCCCAGAAAAAAAATTTGTGTACAACTTTTATGAGAATGGTCCTATTACATCACTCGGAAGTGGTGAAAATCGTGCTTAATTTTCAAATACAGGTAGCGCAGTAGAAAGTCTGGGCACATCTCATGGGCATTTCTTCAACGATGTACTTTGTACTCGTAGCACGACTCACATTTTTCATAAGCTTTCGAATGGTATTTTCAAGTGATATGATTCGAAAAATCGGCCCCTCTATTTATTTCCTCGATGCTCTATAATAAGTAACAGGCTAGTACTTTCCCTAAAACCCAGAGTTATTAGGTACAAAAAATAAATCTGATGTACAACGAGATTTTATTATTAGTCAAATTAAAAAAGAACCTCGAACGTAATCTCCTTTCGTCCCTTAAATTCACTTTCTCTCTCGTCTTTATTACCGCGCCGTTTTGTTCGCGAGATTTCTGCTCCCCCTGTTGTCTTACGACGCGTGTCCCCCTCGCTACAACCTTCTTGCATCGCAACTACAATTCCAATAACGTCATAACAACCATTAAACATGATCCCGGCTTCAACTTTAACACGCTCTATTACGTCCCCATTTCAATTATTGCTGTAAGGCGTTTGATTTCTTGTATTAACTTTACAAGTTTTACGGTCTGCAATTGTCCTTTTTCTGGAACAGTCAAAGATAAACGTTCAAATAGGACGGAATGAGTTTTAGTGGTCTGGCGTTTATTCAACTTTTAAGTTGTAAGACGTAGTCGGCCTTTACTTTTGCTTAGTTCAGAAAGGGGCCTGCGGACCGACCGACATTTTAATAACGTTTGTAAGTGACCAACTCTGTTGAATTCATGGTAAAGAAATTATTCTTTCAAACATTGATTTAATCTGAGGTCTTAATAAAGTAATTCCTATTATAGTCCCCATAAGTAAACCGTTACACGATTTAGTAAAAACCGAACATCGATTTATTGCTTTTAGTTGAGTGTAGTTTTATTAATTAAATTTCCTTGTCTAACAGCAGGTCTGTATCCCCCTCTGCCCGTGGCGACACCGTGCATCAAAGCGATCTCTCCCAGCGAAGGTTGGACATCCGGCGGTTCTACTGTCATCATTGTCGGGGATAACTTCTTCGATGGGCTACAAGTTGTTTTCGGGACCATGCTAGTTTGGAGTGAGGTATGGAGAATACTATTTAAATAAAGCTTTAAAAAATAGACATGAAAAGTATAGTTATTTCATATTTTTCATTTGATGACATGCTTTTTTGACTGACAGTTAATAACGTCACATGCGATACGGGTGCAGACACCTCCGCGGCACATACCGGGCGTGGTAGAAGTGACACTTTCATACAAAAGCAAGCAGTTCTGCAAAGGCGCGCCCGGCAGATTCGTCTATGTTTGTGAGTAATTGACTGTACTGATATAATATTACTTAAACTCTTGTGAGACATATTGATAAAATTACTAAATTAACTCACTATTATAAGCCAGGAACGGTCCGATTTAGTTTCTTCTTCCCTTCCGAAAGGTTCGAAACTAGTTAATCGTGAGCTAAACCGTTTAATTTAGTAATTTTCATAAGAATCACTGTACTTTTGTACATCAACATTATCCAACCAACTCTTAACCGCTTAAGTAAATTTTTAATAGGTAGGTAGTTATTTTTCGCTTAATTTAGATTTATGATCAAATTGTATTTGTTCAATATCTTTGTCATCAAATCAGTTCAATTTAACTGTCATTTTGCCCCTGTGTGATTGTTAGCAATTATTAATATTGGGAATGAAAAGAAAAACATGCATAAAATTAAGAAATGTCGTACTTAATGGATACGGGGTCAATGAAACAAGACGTTGTTAATTTTGACATTTTATAAATGCGTATCACTGATTTGATTTAAGACATCTTCAGCACAAGGCCATGAGTTCGTTTGCACTTGTTTACGTATTTAAGAATGTGTCAAATTACATTTTGAAATTTACTATGAACTTAACGGTGAACGAAAAAATCGTGGGGAAATCTGCACGTGGGGAAGTTTTCAATCCAAATTTCCCGCGTGGGAACTACGGCCCAATCCCTATCATTCTAAGCCTGAATACGAGATTATGATATGAGATTAAATACGCGATGATTTCCGGAAAGAAAGTTTAGGTAAGAAAAAATAATAACAAGAAAATTCTTGCCAATCCGTACTCGTCACCGCGAACCAATAGTTATAATAATTACTTTCCCAATCTTCGCCAAACAAAAATCTTCCTTCACAGATAAAAACATTAATTCGGCAACTCGTATACGCAATCTTGCGCGATCCATCAATTAGGCTTTCATTTGGTAGTGGGGCAAACTAATGATTGATTTTGTTTTTCTTGTTCGCATAGCAGCACTCAACGAGCCGACGATAGATTACGGGTTCCAGAGGCTGCAGAAGCTAATACCGAGGCATCCTGGGGATCCGGAGAAGTTACCAAAGGTAAGAAGGGAGTTAATGAGGGTTTCCCTGACAGGCTAGATGGCGCTAGTATCGTAAGATCCGTTTGACAGATTTCAGGCCCCTAGTTCCCACTAGGCACGTGCCCAGAGCCCCGCGATGGATTGGGCCCCCCTAGTCCCTACTTCATTACCAAACGATAACCGATAGCTACTCAATTCTCGCCTGAAAATCAGGCTTTACCGAATGCAGCATGTTGTGCCCATGGCCTCTAGGTGAAAGACGGTCCTGACAAGTTTCACATTAGCATCACGTTGAAGCCTTTATAAAACCATGACTTGAAGATTTGGCTCATTCCTAATTAAATGCAAACTTGGCCTTTATATAAAAAAAAACTGTTTATTTCAATAAAAATTGCATAATTAACTTGATTAACCGTAGTTTCTAATCTTAAATTAAAAAGATTTTTTGAGTTAAGGAGTCTCTAAAATGTGTTTGTACAAAACTGGCTTTACTAAAACTACCAAGAGAAGAAAAAATATAATGAAGACTTGGCTGTATGGTTTTCAACCTTTGCTTTTTCTCGTACAGGAAAGAATAATAATAGCAAAATAGCATCACGTTTGTGATTGGTTGAATAACTAAATGAGCCAATCGCGAGTAAGACGCTACTGCAACGTCAAATGGATTTCTCGATACTAACGCCATCTAGCGGTATTTCACCTGTCAAGATACCCTCATTAAATTAGCTAAATTTGTACAGTAATGCGCACGTGCACAATGACAATACGAGTAATCTTCGATTAAGATCTGAAATAGACGTCCGAGTGCTAGTCACTGTCTCAGTTAGTTGCTTCTATAATTTTATAGCTTAAGAAAGGAGGGGACATGTATTGGGCCACATGTCAAACACTAGAACATTTATCTCGATTGCGACTGTGAAAGTTTGCCATGAACCGTGGTTCTTTTCTAATTTACTTAGACAGCTGTACTTAGATTCTTAGTTAGTAAAACCAGCTAATCTCTGATAAAATAAAACTGACGAAGAAGCTCTTCCATACGAGTAAAACTAAAATAAATTTATAAAACAGACTTGAATTGTGTCCTGATTTGCCAAATAATATTGAAACTGAGGAAATAGGCAATAAGATAGAAAGTAGATATCTGCAAAATGCTGGAATGCTGCAAAAAGACCAAGACAATCAAATACCGAATCATTCCACATGAACCTATGAACTTAATATGTTAAGCGCATAACTTAATCGTGATGCCATGTTGTACCACCCTAAAACTCCACTCACCCAAAGACGTCCACTGCTGAACAAGGGCCTCCCCCTTAGAACGCTACATTGAACAACAACTCGCCACTAACATCTACCAGTTGCCCGCAACTCTCACGTCGTGAGCCAAAAACTCACCCGTCCCTTTCTTCCTCAGGAGATAATTCTAAAAAGAGCAGCAGACCTCGCCGAAGCCTTGTACTCTATGCCTCGGAACAACCAGCTAGGGCTCGGGGCGCCAAGATCACCACCCGCTAGTATGCCTTTCAACTCTTATACGGGGCAACTTGCTGTCAGCGTGCAAGACACAACGGCATCGCAGTGGACTGATGGTTAGTAGTTACTTTTACTATTATTAATGAACTATATTAAAATTGAAAAAAATCAAAATAATTTATTTCACAGGATTTTAGGTACAATAAGACATAGCTCAGAGAATTAGCAAGTTGAAGTGGCAGAGGGCTGGTCATATCTGTCGCAGAACCGACAACAGCTGGAGTAAACGAGTTCTTGAGTGGAGACCGCGTCTTGGCAAACGTAGTGTAGGACGCCCTCCGGCCAGGTGGAGTGACGATCTGCGAAAGGCTGCTGGTAGAAGCTGGACGCGTCAAGCCGAGAACAGGGCGCAATAGAGCTCTTTGTGGTAGGCCTATGTCCAGCAGTGGACTGGTATAGGCTGATGATGATGATGATGATGAATGAACTATAAACAATTTTTTGCGCACTCGCGACCTTATAGTTCATCATCATCATCTCAGCCGTAGGACGTCCACTGTTTGACATAGGCCTCCCCCATAGACCTCCAGTCACTTCGGTTGGCAGCGGCCTGCGTCCACCGTGAACCTGCGGCTTTAACCAGGTCATCCGTCCATCTCGTTGGTGGACGTCCTACGCTGCGCTTGCCAATCCGCGGTCTCCACTCGAGAACTTTTCGGCCCCAACGGCCATCTGTTCTCCGTGCTATATGGCCTGCCCATTGCCACTTCAACGAGCCAATTCGCTTGGTTATGTCGGTGCTTGGATACGATAGTTACGTCTATGCAATAAATGTAAGTTCATGCAGCTTCTCCGCCTTTTCGCTGTAAGAGCACACATATATCAATCACACTATGCTGACACGTTTCGATCTCCAGATCAACCAGAGTTTAATCGTCAGAACTCTGATGCAAAGCAATTGTTTATAATTCATTTGACCATTTAAGGAAATGTTTGCTCGATATCACAGTGTCCATATACTTAAATGAAAACTGTAAACGAAAGCTCGATAAAAGCGAGCTGTTGTTCTCAGCATCGCCTGAATATTTCGATTCAACTATGGAGTCAAAGAATGGGAAGAAATTAAAGTTTGTTACAATAATTACTTAATAATTTACGAAAAATCTGACAAAAAGGATATATTGATACCATCGTCATTTAACGTGACTTAATCATACCGCCTTGAGTCAAAACAAAATAAATAAATATATAAGTACATAAAACTATCTTAGCCTTAAAATATTTACATAAATTAAAAATAATAATAATAATACTAGTAAATAAACCTAAAACTAAAACAAATTGCTTAAAGTACCCCTCTTAGGCAAGGTCCCGAAGATGCTGGCAGCGTCTAGTATTTATTTAGTGTACCAACGGATCACGATGAATATTTCCCCCATGTAGCGTTATCTTTTAGACTTGCCCTCGTAACAGTACAAAAGAGGCCTAACGATAATTTCGTGTTGACCCCAGGCTTTTTCTTTTAGAGGACTACGCGAGAAGCGGAGGTTCGGTGTCACCGCGATACTGCTCGGCGGCTTCCACCCCCCACGCCGCCTCCTACCCCCATCCGCAGCACTACCCGGCACCCCCCACTTCGCTCTTCAACACAACTTCGAGTGAGTACGATTCGGACAATGATGATGAGATGAATGAGCGAAGCGCGAGTAAGACTGTCATTTGTTGCGCTAGCCGACTAGTCTCGCGATGCAAAGGTGAATTAAGTAACCTAGTGTTCGAAATATTCAAATATTTTTGCAGCATTATTTTTTACTTTTTTATATAAGTGGCAAATGGTCGTTTTAAAAAAAAGGGTACCCTTTCTTTTTTTTATACTGGAAAAAATATGATGTTTCCTACTCAGAATCAAGAGCACAATCGATTCCGATAGTTGAAAAAAATGTCCACAAAAAAAAACAGTTTTGCGACGTTTTTTTCATACGTCACAGTAACATTTTTTTAAATTATCGAAATCGATTGTGCTCTTCATTCTGAGTAGGTAAAACAATATTTATTCCAAAATTTTTGAAAACGCCCAAATGATAAGTGTACCCTTTCTTTTTTTTCCTCTATACTGTGTCAAATTAGCACAACTTTTACTCTTTTAATCACTACTTAATTCATCTACAAACGAAAGTTTACACATATTAGCCAAGTGATTAAGTTAGTCTTAGGAATAAGTTTTAACACCATAGGTCTCAGGGTGAATGAATCAAGGAGGCCAGCGAGTATCGACGCTTCTTCTTATAACAAGTAAGTAGTCAAAGGTCTGGTGAGATGTTGCAGTACTTAGCCCATCAATTATCAAGTTACTTACGTATATTCTTACCTAATTCCTATGTTAGAGTAATAAATATGCCTTACAAACAGAGAAACACCCCGGAAATTGAAATTTAAAATTTGATGACACATAAGCAGCTGAACCGAATTTTATTTAGCTTGTAATCAGCCAGATTATATTAGCTTTGTATGAAAATGATCATTTGGAAGCTACGTGTATGATGCCACTACAAACACACTTTATATAGCCTAGTTTTTTACGTAATGGATTGAAACAGCTCATCATTCAGCCTTAGACACAGGTCACCGATTTGGTAAGTTAGACCGATATGACAGCAGCAATGGCAGATCTTTCTTCAGCTAGGTGAGTTCCTAGTTGCTAGTCTGCAGAGGATATATTAATGCAGAATAATTACAAATATCGTGTTCTTAAGTACTTTTAACTGTAATCCCTCGAACTTAAGAAGTGTCTCTTACAAAAGTAATTCCAGTCGAAGTGTCTATCATTCCGAGCTTACTAAATCAACACAAGCTTTAAGTTCGCATTTGCCACGCTTCTGCACGCCTGTTTGTTTACTTCGCTTTGTGTTAACCCCTGTTTTTGTTCCGTCCAGTGTCCCTGGGCCCGTACCATCCGGCGAACCTGAATGGACATTTATCATCTGACCATCACCACTATAACACGTATAACACGAAAGATAGCGGGCATTACAGTGAAAGAAACGTGAATTCAAAAAGCTCGGCCGACTGTCCGGCAAACACTCATGCAAAATGCACCAGCGATATGAAAGGGCAGGAGACTAAAGAGACTAAGCTAAGGAGCGCCTTTGCGGTCGTCAGGCAGAGCCCGCCGCGCGTTGCCAATTTCCAACATCACCAGAATTGGCAACATCTCGCCGTTCAGTGTTAGTAGTTTTTGTTTTATTTTACTCGCATTTCTTTTGTCTTTTGTGTCGCTTGCTTTTTGTTTGCTTGGCTTTTGTTTTGCGTTAATCCGAGAAGTTTGTGGTGTTATCGTTTATTCTGACGATGAGAACTTAAAGATTGCTAGAAGTTGGTGTTAGTTTAAATATTTTGAATAGTAAAATACAAAAATCTGACTCGACTTGTATAAAAAATGTCTTAATACATTTTTAATTTCAACGTGTTAAATATTTCTTCTCTTTTAACTAAATGTGATAAATAGAATTTTGGTAATCTTGTAATAATGATATTAAATCTGACGGTGTAATACACCTATCATGATTAATTTTTAAAAGCGAGCCAGTGGATTCTCTACTTTACTTGAAATAACAATCAAAATTAACTTTTTTTCATCTTTTTACAGGAATGAGTGGCCTAGTATCGTCGCCTTTTAGCGTCAACCCGTTCTCACTCCCAACGTGCAGCGCGCAACAGTACGCGCAACAAGCGCAACTCGCATCCAAGTAACATTGGCCGCAACACTCGGTGTAACAGTTGCTGTAACACCCGCTGTTACATCGTGCAACGCACAAAAACTTGGTTGGTTTGTTTTCATTGTTTTTGTTTCTAAGTTTTCTAACTCGTTTTATGTTCATAATAACAAATAAGCTCAAAATACTTGTAAACGTCTTCTCTTTGCAGTTTAAGTTTTTAATTTTTATTGTACGTGTGTAGTAAATTAAGAGGCTGGGGATTGTAAATATCATTGTAATTTTAATGTAAATAGTAGATTGTAACAATGTCGTTTAATAGTTTCTTTGCTAGATCAGACATTCATGTAGATTTTATATAATAACACTGACGCATGACGTGACGCCCAAAGTTAAAATAGTCAATAAGCCGCTCAAATTCGGGCATTGCATACACATCATCATTTTACTGTTTGTATGTACCTATGTCAGTTTTTTGTAAAATCTGTGATATATTTATTGTAAGAAACGTTGTAAATTTTATTATAAATCATGTGTAAATTTTCCTATTCTTAGACCTAATTTCAACTCACGGCTTTAGGTTTTGTGAATGTGACTTCGAGTGTAATGTACTTAACGTAAATATTAAAATTGGTGGCTTTATTTTGCAGATTCATGTCGATAGTAAATTCAAAGTCAGTTAAGGTAACACTTTTTTTCATAAAATTAAGAATGAATAAGATATTGTCTGCAAAATAAACCATTCGAATGTCGATCATATCTATGAATTGAAACAAAACATATCCCGTTTGCTAATATACCTTCATAAATGGAAACTAGGCGACAAAAAATACAAAGAGAAATCTCGTGTCACTTGAGGACAATGTATACGAAAAATATAAATTTTCTTCCGAAATCTCCTGTATCCATTCAGGAGTGTCTTGTGGATTTCCTTTCTGAATATAAAATAAGTAGTCACGTGTATTGTTTAATGCAACTGTATGAAATAAGAATTGTACATTGTAATCGTTCATGAGAAAAATTATCACAAAATACAAAATTAAAGTTATCTATACTTATGCTTTTGTTTTATTCCAAAGCACAGGACATTTTTTACTCTCTTATAAAAAAGTCACGTTTGAAACTTCATATTTACTTAGGTACAACTAGAGCTATAGGTATTTGTATCTTTTACTTCAAAGGAACTGCGTCGGAACTACAAGTATGCCTACTAAACTCGAATTATCATCATCGACACATAATGCCCTCATACGGAAAAATGCGGTATCTGAAAAAATAACTCTTTTGAGTTACATATTTATACCATCTGATGCAGAAATAAAAAACTCAAAAGTGTTTTATTTTTTCAGATACCGCCTTTTGCCTTAAGATGGCGGTATAGCAGTCCGCTGCTGGACATTGGCTTCTCTTAAAATGCGCCATTTTACTTTATCTTCGACTCGTCCCATCCACTTCTCGAATAGGTTACTCTAATTTTGCGACTTAAATTTTGCAATTTTTTAACCGCAGACGCATCGAATATGGCCAAATTGTGAAATAAACCAAAACCTGAAAATTTTACTGCGCTACTAAAGTGTAATAACCCATTTATTTTAAAACATCAGCCATATCCATCACAGTCGAGCTTCTTTTTAAAACATGTCACCCATATGGCATGTTTGGACCCCTTGAAATATTATACTTACAATTTTTGTACATTCGGAGGGTGCATTGTCACTAACTAGATAATGCATAGGTTTATCTGTACTCCTAATTGTACTACTAAAGAATAAGGATCGTATTACTAGTGTATTAGCATTAAAATAGAATGCGTTCTTTTGTCAATAATAAATAAAAATTATGATAATTTTGTGCCAAATTAAGGGTGTGATAAGTGAATGGAGGAAATAGATATGGTGTTCGAAAGACGATAAAGTAGCAATTATGACAATGGAAACATTTTATGGTAAACAATTTTATTTAAGTCGCTCTCATAACGATTTAATTTTAGAACGAACGTAATTTGTTCAATTTTTTTCAAAATAATTGCAGTTTTTTTTTATTACTTTAACTGAATACCCCTGTAAAGTAAACACGAATTTATAGGCTGGGGATGATGATGATGTAATAACAATTAGCTACATGAAATTGTTTCCTTTCCATTAAAATTGCCTTATCCGCCATTCATTACATTGTCTAATCTATGTATGTATTATTTAGTATCGATGTATTTTATACCGTTTCTAAACACAATCGCGGCAACACTTCACTTGATTGAAATTCGATAAGGCCGTATGCACACCAAGTGCTAATCAGTCTAACTAGATTACGATACAATAATCATAATGAGCGTGTAGTAGCGGCGGTTTGTCGACGTGTGTGGCACGTGCGTGCGCACGCGCTGCGGATGTTACGTATTTGGTAGGAGTGATCCGATTGTAATTTAAATACAAATTTGTCTTATATAGATTATATTAGTATGCATAGAATTCAGATGTGCTTCAATTCTTACAGAACAATAATAAAATATTTTTGCATCAATGATAATATTTAAATCGTTATTAAGTTTTAGTCGTTCTTGTTTATTGTAGTTATTGGTAATGTTTAGTAAATATATAAGGAAACTACTTGCCACTATGAATTCGTTAAAAATAACTTAGTAGCTAATGATAGCCACCCTGCATTATCAGTTAACATAACTGACCAAGATGAGTCACTCTTACACTGGTAACAAATTTGCAGGTATCTACGCATATCCAATGTTAGCGGAGCCCCTCGTCTATGCAAAATTTGCAATGTGGGGCCATTCTAGATGGTTACTGACGTAGACTGACATATAAAAATATTACAATTTTCAGGATTTTTCTTATTGCGTGTGTTAAAAGAGCTATCTTCATACCAAATTTCAAGTTTCTAGGACACCCTATGTGTATAGGAAAGTACCTTATACGTTTTTATTACCCTGCAATTTTTAACAACCTTTTTTAATGACTATACCTTTTGATTGCAATGGCTACGAGGTTTGCTTGAGACAAAAGTACAGACAGAAATACAACAAAGTGATCCTATAAGGTTTCGTTTTTACCAAATGAGGTACGGCACCCTTAAAAAGCTGAGACACATTCTAAAATAAATCGCTCATCGCAATAATAATAACTCGAGCCACACAAACAGCCCAAATATCGTATTTCAGGAGGGCGCGATTCGAATTTTTCGTCGCTCATATTTGTCTGTCCTTTGTGATAAACAACTTAAGTGAACAAATCGCCTTGTCGCGTCAATCTGTCGCGTGGCGGCCGCGACACGTGCGCGTCGTGTGCCGATGTCGCGCATTACTAAATTAGCGTCCGGTATGCAACCAGCTTTACAATGACAGTGGTAAAGTCAATCTAATAAAAATAATTTCTTGTCACTTTCTTATTGTTTTCTTTACCAGCTATTGCCCGCGACTCCGTCTGCAAAGTTTGTTTATCAATATTCCGCGGAAACTATGCTCTTCCTATCCTATGTCCTCCTTAGGGTCTTGAACTTTTTTCGTATTGAATTTCGTTCGCTTAAATTGGCACTCACAGACAGGTACGTACAGTAACTTTCACACTTATGTTTATTTTAGTAAGAATCCAAGATTAGTTCCTAGATTTGGCCCGCAACTTTGCCTGCGTCTTGCGGGATTTTTATTTTTTTCGTATAGCGTAGTTTTTTTAGTTTTCAATAAATTCAGAATCTATTCAGTACAAAATACATTTATTAGTACAGATTTAGGTAGGTACGGATACTTATAGATAAATCTTGGAAAAAAAGCCTCTGTTGAATGGCATTATTTGTTAACAGCTACATCCCAAACAATTTCAATCTAACTCAACAAGTGTTCAACACCAAAACAGATATCAGACACGTCTAATTTAAGCCCGTGAGCTTTTGCAAACATAACGCAGAACGTAAAACGCGCAAGAAAGTCCTTCGAGGGGCCGAAAGGGGGGAAGGGGGCGGGGTGGCCGACAATAGGCGTACAGATAACTTTCCTTCTATAGTAGAGTCAATACCGACCCTTGGGAGTTTTACCCTCGGGGTTCGGTCGCTTGGGAAACTAGACCCAACAATATGGAAAAGGACGGCGTTATGTAGCTCCGTGAGTGCGAGCGGAGCGTCGGAATGTACTTATGTATTAATAATATATAGAGGAAAAATGCCGAGGACGTGCGCGTGTGATATGTTGCGACTGTTAGCAAGAGAGGGATGGATGACATCAATTTGTCGCGTCGTGATGGGGGTTTATTTTGTTTCTGCATGTGCCATTTTTCTGGGTTTGGGTTTTGAATGGAAAACTATTTTCAAACTTCACACGGAAATCGCTGGCACGGAAGTTGTAAGTACAGTTGAATCATTTGTTTCCTTACACACCGTAGAAAAAAATAATAGTAAGTGTCATTAAAATTTTCCTTGTCAGGAAATCCGATGTCATTCTGGCATTTTCTGTGAAAAGGTTCTACAGTGAGTCACAATTCATTTCGTTTGATAGTATATATATTTGACCCTGTAAACACAAGGTAAGTTACATTGTCACAATTTTTGTATTATTCGGTAAGTAATTGCACCCCGTATGTTTCCAGGGTGGTATTGAAGCCCTCTAATTCTGAGAGGAGGTCAGTATTTTGCAGTGGGACGTATATAGGTCGAGATGATGGTGATCGAAGTGACTGTAACTAGCTTCTTTACATACACAGATATGTACAAGTCCATTCTAATAATAATGTAGTAATCAATGTATCAATATTTTTTATGAAAATGTTAAAAGTAGCGCAAGTAAATAAATATTATTATTATTATTTTGCAGTGCTGTAAACAAAACTTTTGCGGGCTCTATAGTACAGCATCAAAATGCAGACTTAGATTTAGTTTTGACTGCCACATTGTTTGCAAACAATGTCACTTAAAAGGTGAATCACCAAACTTACAATAAATTGTCCAACAGCTTTATAAAAGTGTTATAACAAAGTTAAAGCGGCACAGTAGAGTTATAAAGCGATATCGCCTCATCGAGGCGTGTCACCCAGACGCGGTGAAATTGAGTGAGAGCCGAGTTAAAGTATTAAAAGTTTTTAGCTAGAGATCTTTGTGAGCCGGTGACGGCGCCCGCCGCAGCTAGCGCGGTTCCATCTCGATAATTTTATCGATCTTATACAATTTTTAACTTTTTGAGGTTCTATAAAATATAATTTAATAAGAACTGCAAATAATAATATAATAAGAAGTGAAAATGAAGAGGCCTTTACCCAGCAGTGGGTGGATGTGGGCTGATTTGATAGGCCAAATTTGAAAAAAATCAAGTGTTAGTAGGTTTATCAAATTTACAAGAAAAAATATAACAGCTAAGATTGCTTGATAATTATTAGTAGTTTAAGAGTACATAGCAGCCTAAGGTATAAAATATACCTAAACTTGCAAGATTCCGTACACAATATGAAATCCTTAGAAAAATATTACTTGATTTTTCGTAACCTCAAAAAAAAGCAAACTTCTAAGGCAATGCAATCCAAATACAAATTGACGTAACCGAAAAAAGCTATAGAGTATGATAAAACACAACTTTATCAAAATATCGATGTCGGATACATCGACACGCCGCAACCCTACTTCCTTTACACGGTGTAAGTTAATAATGTAATAGAATTACGAGAGAAAAACTGTTGAACTCTGCCCGACCGGCTTGCGACTTAATTGTAGCAGTTTGTTTTGCGTGTCCGTCTGGTGCCGTATACGACATACATACACCTTGCAGGTACGTTCTTTATTATTCTATATATGTAGCTGCTCTAGTTCGAGCATGTTGGTATTTTATTTATAAGTGAAGCTTAGGTTTGTTCCTTGATGAGATCCAAGGTTATTTGATGAATTTAGAAAAACTAAGAGGTGTGCGCCCGGGTTTCCCACGATCCTCTGCTTGAGAGCTCATAGGTCAAACCCCTAGACCACCAAACCACTATGACACTATGGCTTACTAGGTAACACATACCAATATAGCAGAGTATTATTTTTGAATTCCTTCAGAGTTATTTGAACCTAAAGTTTAAAAAAAACCGGCCAAGTGCGTATCGGACTCGCGCACGAAGGGTTCCGTACCATTATTTATACAACATTAGACATTAGCAAAAAAACGGCAAAAAATCACGTTTGTTGCATGAGAGCCCCCCTTAGATATTTAATTTAATTTAACTTAGTATTTTTAAAGTAAATATACAACTAAATATTCTGTCAATATTTCAAGCGTCTACAGCAACAGTGCCGTTATTAATATTGAGCAAAAAAGGCAAAAAAACACGTTTGTTGTATTGGAATACCCAGAACAAAAAGCGGCAACAGAAATACATCATCTGTGAAAATTTCAACTGTCTAGCTATCACGGTTCATGAGATACAGCCTGGTGACAGAAAGACAGACAGACAGAGTGGAGTCTTATAGTAATAGGGTTCGTTTTTACCATTTGGGTACAGAACCCTAAAAAGTAAGTCAAGTTACTTCCTAACTATACAACTTGAGCGACTATGATGTCCTCTACAACGTATCCGTCGACGGCGAAACCTTCCGCGAACTAAGTTAGTATTTCACTCATGTAAAAGAATATGGCTCGCGACGAATTTTGTGCTAAATATGCGGTCACAAGGCCAAGGGTGTGTATAGACCATCGACCAAATAAGTGGTCTATCCATTTTTAAACCAGTTCCTATCAAATGAATATGTCACTAAAGTCGAACTTTCAACGTGACAGACAGTCTATTGGCATTATTGTTTTATGACATGCAAACGACAAATTACTATTTGTTTTGTATTTTACTATCAAGTTTTTTTTTACTCTATCTAATATACAGCCATGACCAAATCCTGATTTCAATCATTTTAGAATACACATACATACAGGGCCCGGAGTCTCTGTCCATGGGGCTTTAAATCTATGAACTAAAAGAATTTCTTTGCTTCGCGACATTTAAATAAAATCTGGCTCTTAAAATCTGTATAAGTAGATAAACATATACTTAAACATGTTAAACAAAGTAACACTCGTATTATTATTATTAAATATCTGCCCCAACCGGGGTCGAACCCGAGACCTCAAGCTTAGTAGTCAGGTTCTCTAACCTCCAGGTTAGTCCACTATCCGGCCGTCCGAATGGATCTCTCACGTCCGGCTTTATCTGGCAAAAATATGTCGTTGCAGTTAGTTAACAAACTAAAAATAATCTCCGCCTCGCGAGTGCCGTATTATGTTAGCCAAATATAACTTGTTGCCAACAATAACCGACTGTTTGAATATGCATAGACGTTAATAATACGCGGTTCATGGTAGAATTTTCCAAACTGTGCCTCAACGGGATGCAAATAGCAGACAAAAGTTAGTTCAAAAATCATGCAGCGGTATTTTAAATTCAGATGGATGTCTGGAATTCATGTTAAACTGGCCTGTGATGTTTGTATTATGCTTTATGTGGTAGAGAGCGGGAAATTTATTAAAATTATTTCGAAGGGTATAGGGATATTTGACATCCAAGTCACTCAGTCCACCTCGGTACAATCTTGAATGTTAATGGTTGATATACATTTTTTTTATTTCAAATTAAGGTTTAATTTTTAAAAGGTACAATTTAAGTAAAAACTATCCTAAAAATAACTAAAGTGTAATGAAATTCGCCCAAGTCATGTCCCTGCGGAAAAGTGCTGGCTGCATTTCCGCGTTGGATTGTGATGAATAGAAGAGTAAGAAATGTGCCAGCTTTATGGTCATTGGTACTTTATATATTTTTTTACTTTCTGAAAAGTTCGTGTAGGTACTTCCGGGCTCCCATGGAAACGAAGTTTCCTCAGCAAATATATTAAAGAGAAGATTTTATTTTATTTTATCAAGTATAAATTGAACTAACGCACCACGATTTAATGCTTCTATATCGAGAATAAATAATTCATGGCATATACAATTCAGGTACCTACAATGATATCTGTTAACCATCACCAAAATCTGACTTCGCTTTAACCACCTGCCACCCGTAAATTCAAAACAAACAAATACCCAGTGTACATGGATACGTCCACCACCATTTTCGCGTACACCTTATCAAGATCGCATCGAGTTTTATGGGTCTAATCGTGGTGGCCGCAAACCGGGCCCCCGTGGCTCATTTTCTAACCTGCCCGATTATGGGATTGCCACTAATTAGCTATTACCGATATATCGACGCGCGTAACGATTTAATGCGTTGCGTAATGGGTGTTTTTCAACATGCTTATACAACGTGTCCTTACTCTCTGGACAATGAATGGAATCCCGAGTAGAGTGCCTTTACAAAAGAAATATTATAATATAGTAAATTATATTTTTCACCTACCTAACTCAAAATGACTGCGTTTCTCCTTCGCAATCTGCATGGAATAACGCTTTTGCCCCTTTTGGATAAAAAATATTTTCGAAATCTTTCAAGTTCATACGGAAGGTTCGTGATACATTGTTGAAGTAATATTTAAATCTGTTATACATCCATTTGTAGGTGCCTATACGCCCCGCTAAGGTTTTCCAGAGGTACCTAGTAGTTTTTTAGATTTATTAATATTAACCTATCTACCTAACCGTAACATTCGGATTCGCCCATTACCAAATGTTCTTTGCTTCATTTTACCAAACGTTTTGGCTAAAAGTAAATAATTCGAGATGAGCACTAGCGACCTGGCTAAGCCCCTATAAATTGGTAAGCTGCTTACTCAGATCGATTTCATTCAGGATCATTTCGTACCGCTCTACGCCCGCAACAATTTACTAACCGATTCTGAATTATTGGACATTTTTTTTATGTTTAGCACATAAAAAACAAGTAAGTAGAGAAATAATTGCCAGTTTATTTTACTAGATATCTGGTTACTTGTTTTTTTTAAGGGTGTCGAAAACGTATAGACAACCAATTTTATTTTATGGGTGGCAAAACTTTCTTAAGTATTTTAGAGCAATTAGATAATATCGTACAGTCACCAGCATTACCTAATATCTGCACACAGCAGAGCGTGCATAAATATCTGACACGTCCTTCCGTCCCTAGAAATAGAATCGTATCAGATATTTATGCACGAGTGTCAGATATTAGTACTAGTGACTGTACTAGGTACCTACTACATTATCAATATCTGTTATTATGTACTATTGTATACTATTATATACTATTGAGTGTAACAAGTAGAAACGTTCCTAGTTATTTCTTAATCAGTAATTCTATTCTTTACACAGTTTGCAAACAATCGAAGAGGCAATTTCAAGGCAATAGCTTCTTCTAGGAACATTGTCCACCCACTCGTAACCACTTTAAAACTTCTTAACTTCAATAACGAACTTCGTGAATTCCACCCAAATTTCAGGTTTTCTGGCGATCGCGACGCCATCTTTGAACAACGCTGTCCACGTAGTTTAGACAACAAAACAGAGATGGCGCCACCGGCGGCGCTTGACTTCGATTCGAACCCAAATCCACGAGGACCGTCTTGAAACACAACAGTGATTCGAGAAAGAGAAAGGTGAATTCTCAAGGCTCTGCCGCGCGCGTTGTTTTGGGACAAGCGTGCCGTGTTCAAGTGTTTCCTTTTTGTTGCCGATGTAGGTGTGTCCAAGACGGCCAATAGGAGTGTCCTACCTCGTCGGACCACTCCCACCCGGTTTTTGATGCCTACTGGGAGTTGGAAGGAAAAATGTTCGCAATAGGTAATTTTGAATGTCGTTTGTAGGTGACGTAATTGGGAATTTATGATCGAAAGTGCTTTTTAATTTAGAGCGCGCCTTTGTGTAGGGGATCGTAAAATGTAAATTTTATTTACCTTGTAAATAATGGATGCTTTGAAATAGAATAGAGTTACTACTTATTAGGTAATTGAACGCTTTGTTGTATCGTGAATGTAGCTTTTAAACCTATCAGAAGTTTATTACGTATTTAAAATAATAGTACCTAAGAAGAAAACCGTATGACTTGAACTCACTTCATTTTAACTTCAATGTAGAGCAGGAATACCTACAAAAATTCGCCTTTGCACATTTAATAATGCCTCTCTTCGATCTTAACTTTTTTCATGTCTTTCACATATTGTGTCTCAAATAGATTAATAAAATTAACTGTGAAACGACTATCCTATCAAAAAACATGGGAACCTCACATCGCAATGTTCTCTGTGGCCAGTATTTATATTTCTTTATAAAATTAAAAAAAACAAGTGAAGGAAGCAGCGCCTCAATAATTCAAATTTGAAAGCGTTGTTCTAATAAAGTTGAAAACATGTCTACCAACATGACCGCAGCAGAAATAGCTCCAAACTGTATGCAAAGATATTGATGGATCCTTAGTCCGGGGAATAGAGCGGTCTCTACACGGCTTAGCACTTTTAAGGGTACGTTCAGTTTAAAGTAGACGTGCGAGTGCTTTTTAGTGGTATGTTCGCCTGGTAGGTAGTTAGGCTTTGTATAGTTGTGTGGGTTTTAGTGGGGACTGGGTTTACAGTCGCGTGTTGTTGTTGGAGTTGACATTAGGGTGTATGTGAGTGTGTATACGCTTTAAAGTAATAAACAGATAGGTACAGCTTTCAAATTATAATTCGTCTTCTTGAGTGGCGAGTTCATACCTGCAGAAGATACACCGTAGGTATGCTCTTCACAAAGTAAACTATTGACTTCGCACACAATCCTGTCAACCCTGCTGCTGCTAATATTATAAATCTGAAAGTTTGTCATTGCGTGTGTATCTCACTTTTTGTTCCGAAATTCCTGTGCACTTACCTATGTAAAATTTCGAAATTCCCACCGCAAGTCTAGGAATAAAAAGATCTTGCACGGGTTTTTCGCAAAACGTAAAAAAACAAACACGATGTAATTTTTGGGAATTCACTTTTGTATTAAATATAATGACCCGGATAACTCACGTCTTAAATCGAGTTTAGCTCGACATGTTTCGGGCTAATCCGTAGCCCTTCGTCTTCGGAGCAACGCGACTCAGCGCTAAATAGGGTGAATATGAGTGATCTCACGGTAGTTTCATGTTTAATTAAAATTAAAATTAACGAATCAAATGCAAGACTTAGTTCACGCGACCAAAGTTTGATTCTCACCATAATCAGCTGCAAGACGTCACTGTTTGACATAGGAGTCCCTCGTAAGCTTTGGTTACTGCTATAAAACATCGAATCATACCGCCATTCAACAACAATAACATCTCTTTAAAACCCTGTAACTGCTATTGTGCCATTCTTAGGACATAATTTCATCTGTCACTTCACCCTTTTACGTCGTAATGCCATGTGTTGGAACAATTACCACTGGCCGCATACAACAAGTGCGGATTTTGACAGGCAATAAATTCAATTTGGACTTTTGCCGTTTGTTTCTATTGCTGTTCAATGTACGGTGAAATGACAGCGATTAGGGTTAAGTTGGCCTTGTTTGGTGCAAGGCGACTAGGTATGTAAATTGTATAGGTTCACGAAGGCTAGAAGAGTAGAAAGGATAAAAAGTTTAGATATATATAGAAGAAGTTAACGCTTATAAAATTTTTACTAACAAGGACTAACAAGGTTCAAGGGGTTCTAACAAGGTTCTAAGGATAGCAAGTACCTACCGCAACTGTCCAGGCGTCTCGTGATCATGGCGCATGCAACTGTGCTGAAATATCGAGCTTCTCTAGAATCAAGGTAGGTACTATCAGCCAAATAAGTGGTCTATCAATTTTTAAACAAGTTCCTGTCAAATAAATGTGTCGCTAAAGTCGAACTTTCAAGTTGACAGACACGTCTATTGGCATTATTGTTTAATGACATGCAAGCGATTATCAACTTCAGGTGGCTGATGGTACATGGAACAAAACCCAAATTTAAATTATAAAATTAGTAATGACTGCGATAATCTAAAACATTGCGTTGAACAGACTACTTTAGATAAACATGTTTCATAATATCATAATTACTACAAATTATCAATTCATGCAGTCTTATGTAGATATTAGTGTGTATAAATATTTTAGGTGTATACTGCGAGTATCACCGAAGGTGCTGGCTAAAAATCAGCGCTGAGGTGTCCGATTCGCAACCGCAACGACACACTCTACGTATTCATCATCATCATCCCAGCCTATATACGTCCCACTGCTGGGCACAGGCCTCCTCTCAGAACAAGAGGGCTTGGGCCATAGTTCCCACGCGGGCCCAGTGCGGATTGGGAACTTCACACGCACCATTGAATTGCATTGCAGGTTTGTGCAGGTTTCCTCACGATGTTTACCTTCACCGCATAGCTCGTGGTAAATTTCAAATGTAATTCCGCACATGAATTTCGAAAAACTCAGAGGTGCGAGCCGGGGTTTGAACCCACGACCCTCTGTTTGAGAGGCGATAGGTCAAACCACTAGGCCACCACGGCTCTACGTATTATCTATTTGTAATTATACTGTTGTCTTGTGTTGTTGTGATTAAAGTCTGTCTCCTGAACAATCGGTGATTACATACTTCTCCTGTTTGACTATGCCCCTGCGCATCATTAATATCCCGCGTGCAGTAACGCGGCGCGACAGGTGCCTCGCGTTCAAATTGAAATTCTTTCACATAAACACGCGCTTATCGGATTTACTCCCCCAGTTTACCTTTTATTACCTTAGATTTTAATCTAACTAGATTTCCTCTTTGTATGCCTCCGCGCAAGCAGAAGGATAACTGTGTGGAGTATAAGGAAATCTTGGGTTGATGAATTGGATTAGTAAGCTAGCTTTATTTATTCACATTTTTATTTCTGTTTACCTTTTTAAAAGCTGTATGTACGCGTTAACTTAAAACCGTAACCAGACTGCTATGGTGGGGCCACACACATCGCGATAAAAATTATTGCGATAAAACTTCGTCTTCGGCCTACGGCATTGTGCATGGCCACATTGCAAATTAAAAAAAAATAGATCGATAAAGAAACCCTTTGATGTGCAAGTTTACCGACAGTGTGGCGAAGTGTCTGCAGCTTCGCCCGAAGAAAGAAAGAAAGAAAATAATATATTTATAACAGCAGTGACATATCCGCAAAAAAAAGTCCAAAGTATTCGCGCATATACGGCTACACACATCCCGATAAAGCGAATGTTCGCGTTATCGCGATGTGTGTTGCCCCAGCATTACTGATGCAACGCATTGATGTTTTGTAGGTACTTATACCTATATACCTAGGTAGCCATTGTGTCCTAGTGGTTATACTATGGCCTCTCAAGCAAATGATAGAGGGCTTGAATCTGGGGTGACATTTCTGAATTTTGCGAAATTCATGTGGAAAATTACGTTTGAAATTTCCACGAGCTTTACAGTAAAAGTCATCGTGAGGTAACCTACACAAACCTGTGAAGCAATTCGATGGTGTACGTGAAGTTCCCAATCCCCACTGTACCACTACCATGAGTTTACAGTGACTGTACGCGATAGCGACGGCGTAAATTATTTGTATGGAGAATTGTACAGCGCCTCTACAAATAATTTACGCCGTCGCTATCGAGTACGGTCATTGTAAACTCATGGTAGTGGTACTGGACCTCTCATGAAAACACATACCATTATTTCGAAGAAGTATTGCAGGTGTATATAATAAAGAAAAGTGTAGTAAAAAATAAAGCCATAACTTTCCTTTAAAACGAACGCTAACAAGAAATCTTGAAAACTATATTTCACCTAAATATCGATCGTATTATTTTAACCCTTACATTCAAATAAAGAAAAATCTAAATAAAATTCTAACAGCCATCTAAACTCCATCTAATTCCGATCCGATGCGGCCCATTGCCTTGCTCAACTAAACAGGCCACCATAAACACTGCGTTGAATTGAAATCGTATAGACCATGCATCATGGTGTCAAACAGCATTGTAGCAGATGTATTGTGTTACGACTGTATTATCCGAGGGGGTTCGAGTTGTGTGGATACGACTTGCTATAATTTGACCGATAACACTGTATCATATTATGATACAGTGTTATCGGTCAAATTATAGCAAGATAATAATATTATCTAAGAGTCAGGGACGACTAGGTAGGTAAGCTATTTCCTCAATGATATAACTTAAAGCCATTTAGAATACGAAAATTATAGCTAAGTATGTTTTAACACGCTATTATTATTAGTTTCACTTGTAACTATCTGTTTGAAACGGATTCATTGAACGTGATTTTTACCCATATCTTGTTATGATAGGTATTGACGCGAAAATTACATTTTAACCTGTTGCTTGTGACCTAGTCTGCGAAAAATGTGTTAATCGCACCCTCAAGGAAATGTGCAATTTTTGGAATAAAACATAAATGTACCTACGTGTTAATTCAGGTTAATTATGTAATAGGTACCTACTTATTATCTTTGTACTAATTTCTGTCCAAATTCACTAAGCTATTTTAGCATGATGTAGTAGCAAATGCTCAAATTTTGTTATTTTCTCTAAGCTAATTCAAAATTGTTTTAAAATTTCCTATTATGATATTTTTTGAGCTAATGAAAAGTCTTGGTAAAATATTTTTTGTTGTTAAATCAATTTCAAGTCGCATCCACGTTATTCCCCCGGCGCACACGCACTGGGATTGTGTAAAGTACGAAATAATTTCACGCATCACGTGACCCGCGTAATGACCTCGCCCGGGACAAACACGCCTAACTACCCTCCAAGAACCCGAATGCTCTGAGGAAATTAAAGAAAAGGTTATTGATTTAGGTTACGCGACATTCTTTTGTCTTTTGTAGTTGCCAATTGTTTGATTTTTAGTAACGTAGAGGGCAAAATTAGAACTCTTTTCGAAATCTCTGACTATCCGAGGAAAGTTATGTCTATGGAATGAAAAAAATAAAGGAGGACTGTCTCCGGGTATGTAAAAGTATCCGTCGAAAAGTGTCAAATATTTAATTAAATTTAGTAGGAAGTTTATGCAGCTTCTATTTATACCAAAAATATGTATTAACTATGAGCAAATTAAAGAAAACTTTTATAAATGAACTAAAATAATTTCCTTGCTCACCCGCGACCTTACGATAGCTAAGCTTATGCAAAATATGCGTGTTCATGCAGTTCCTCCACCTCCACACTGTAAGAACACACACAAATCACACAAACCCATCTATCACCACCACCACACTACACTGACGCGTTTCGAACTCAAACAGAGCTCATCCTCAGAGTGACACAACGTACACCATGCTACCAGTTGTTAGACTAGTTGTTAGTTGTGAGTCTAACAACTGGTAGCATGGTGTACGGTTGTGTCACTCTGAGGATGAGCTCTGTTTGAGTTCGAAACGCGTCAGTGTAGTGTGGTGGTGGTGATAGATGGGTTTGTGTGATTTGTGTGTGTTCTTACAGTGTGGAGGTGGAGGAACTGCATGAACACGCATATTTTGCATAAGCTTAGCTATCGTAAGGTCGCGGGTGAGCAAGGAAATTATTTTAGTTCATTGATATGGACCTCCGCAAAGTAACGCCTGATTCAATAAATTAAAACTTTTATAGATTAGCGACGAGAGCGAATTCAAAGATCGAGTTCAGTACAGTATTGTGCTTGTCCAATATCGGTATAATAATTTGTAAGCCAGAAGATGTAGGTTAGTGTTAATGTCGCTTCTAAGTTCCAGATATACTCAGCGGCTTAAAATTTGGCCCACTCTTCATACAAAATTACCTATTACTGCATACATTTTGGGGGCCAGATTTTTTTTCCGCTCAATATATTATAAGACGTATAATTTTTAACGAAACCATAAAATAGCGTTAATTTATCATGTGTTTTCTTTAAAATATGACAATGACGGTTAATCAACTTGCGGTATAAACCAGAAAAAAACAAACATACGCTGAACACGAAAACTAATAACCGTCGACGTACCGACAAACATTATTAGAAAGAGAGCAAACAAAACAATCCCTTACCAATCACACTGCGCTATAGATTGTGTTGACAAAACCAATGAACATTCTTAATTATTTGCCCCGTTTGGGTAAACAATGACCCTAACCCGCATATCCACTATAAAATGACCCACAAAATCCCATTCAAACCACTTCTTAGTACCAACATTTAAAGGTAGAGAGAGGGTGGAGGTACCATCTAAAGCTGGCATTTGAAACTATTATTTGACGACATACGCGGTTGTCTCAATTAAAAATATTGCTGACAAGTCAAACATTTGTCGGTGCGGTTTTAATTGGCTATTGGGATGTAGATAATGATCTTAATAGCTTTATTGTGGTGAGGCGGCATGTGTTTTAAACATAAAAATGGTAAGTGTGATAAGAAAAATTAATAAGTTACCAACGCTGCTCAGTGCGCAAAGACCGATTGTGGAAATTTGGTCATTTTTTTAAGGTATAACTATAACAAAAAACAATAATAATTGTGCGTGAATAAATTTTCTGCGGAAATTGAAAAGATTTTGTTTCCAATCGTTAATTTTAGGATAAGGTTAGGCTACTAGGGCTAAAAGTTGAATTTAGGACCCATTTTTAAGCCGATTAAAAGCTTGTGTTAAGTGCTCGTGTCACAAGGAACAAATTGAAGTGGCTCTCAATCTGGTGGAGTACCTAGGTACATACATAGGTATATTCGTAGCTATTGGGGCTCATAAGGGTTCGGACTTTCAAAGGGACTTTGGGCAAACATTCATAGAATATGCCTATAACTGTCTTACTTTTTTATAATAAAGACATGTTATCCATTCCATTTTTATCAATAGAGTCGCTAAAATATCGACGTTACAAATTATATGTCTCTAAATTGAAATTATCAGAAGCATGTTTCTTTCAATAATGACGATACTTAGAATGATGATAATTCTACTACCGGTACCTACGAAAGTAGGCTTTATAAACGTAATTTCTTTAATGAACTCTGCAATGCTTTAAGAACACTCTTATTACGCCTTTAATGTACCCTCCAAAATCTTATCCAAATTAAAAACAATAATTTAATGGCGTTAATTAACGGTATCATACCGGTATTCGCTCCCCAAGCACTTCGAAAGGGTCCGTTTTACCGTTTTATCTGTCCGGTTGCAGGGCGGTTTATCATGGCAGCCATCTTGGGATTGTAAATTGGTCAAGTCTTCGGACAGTGTCAAGATGAAAGCTTTTGAGGAGGGTCGCGTTAATGAGTATGGAATATTATGACGGGAATGTACATTTCGCCATTTATCATCCTTAAAAATATAATTGAATTGATTAAATTGGACATACATAGAAGATTTTTGTTTTTGGTAGAGTATATTGCTAATTTTAGCGACTTTTAAGAACATTGGTAGGTTCGTAATTTCAAAACTGAATGTGATTATGGTTCAAATAATAACCATTGTTGACGAGTTGTTACTTAATAAAATAAGTAAGAGTTTTTTTTTCATTTCAAAGAAGGATCTTATTGACCAGACACATTATTTTTGAATGCTTCAAAACTTGAAAGAAAACCGCAAAACCAACGGATACTTCAATAAGAAAAAACTGGTATTATATTGTTTCTCTTGTCGTATGTCAACATTTCCAGCCAGCCATGACGCGAATGCATAATCAATCAGTAATACGGCAGCGCCGCGTTTGCCTGTCACGTGCAAATCGCCTGGGATTCCAATTTCGAACAAGATTCGAATCTTTATTTTTCTTTATGGTATTCGGCGTGACGGGCGTTTTAAAAATCGAACGCTTTGCGGTTACCATTGAAGGGAGGTGACAAAGAAACGGTATGAATGGCCAGTAATTTCTGAAAGCATTCGCTGTTTTTCGTTTGCCTCCGCTCCTTTGGGATGTTTTCTCCGATTATTGATGTTTTGACAATCCATTTCGGATTAATTATGATAATGGATGGCAAATATCTGACTAAAAAGACCGTTATATAAAAATGCTGCGTTACTTATACTTTTTATTTTTTATCTTTAATATAATAGGTATATAGAGGTACTTACTCATTTTCTCGAACTGTTTGTTTTTTCTTTCAAAAATATTAGAAGTGAAATAATTAACTTTAGAAACCTATTCAATGGTAGGCGAGTAAACGTCGTCAATATTTCAAAAATAGTAACTTGTAACACGATACTGCAAGATAGGAAACTGAGCGAATGATATTACAAAGTTATGCCTAGATTTTGTGCAGAATGACTTGATCTTTTACTGGTCGTAATAAGGGTTACGCGCGCTGAGTGAATAGGCGTGTAAATATAAGCGCACGTCATAACCTCTGAGCGAAATTGGGGAAAGCGTGCGAGATAAATCTCGTTGCTAATGTTAGTGTTCAAATTAGTGGACGAAAGCAAATGATTATTTTTGGAAGTAAAAGATATCACATCCCGCAATGATAATTGGCAAATCGGAGATAAAAAACCTTATCAGATTTAATTGTAATTTTCGGCGAGTTTTAAATTATTACTGGCATTCCTTGTCAATTAATGAGACTGGTATTCTATTCAAGTACATGAATGGGTTTCACATTTCCGTAATAAAATAAAAATAAAAAAACAAATATACATTTGGGACAAATATTATACCAGCAACTTTTAGTATCAAGTCATCCATCGTTATATTTCATGTAAACTTTGAAACTCTAACATCATGCACCGTGTATCGCCCTCTACCTGATGCTAAATTAAACGGATTTAAGTTAATACTAGTTGTAAATAAATATTTTAATCCACTCAGCTATTTTATAAACTGAAGTATAGCAGTGCGGTCACGGGCGGCCGATGAGCAATTTCCCCCGCTGTGATTGGCCGAATTTCCCATGAGGCGCTATGCGACAGAACTCTTAATTTCTTGCCTGGACGCGCTGTTTTACCAGTTTTACCGTCTTGTCGGTGCTTCGAAAGGATTAAATGCGGTCATTAGAAGCGTCTTCATTTTGTTTTATTTGTGTCAAATTGTGGAGGCGGTGAAAACTGACAAGAAGTTGATGATCCGTTTCAAAAAGAGTTTTGGAATTTAGTTCTTTAATATTGAGACTAAGCCTTTGTTTTTTTTTATCTTGACACAACGTTTTAATAAAAAAAAAACATATTCAAAAATAGAATTTCGGACAGATTATCTTAATCCTAATTTGCCGTGGTAGGTACCTACTTTTGCTGCGTCAGTCGTATCGATTTTGTTTTTCCAAATTCAAAAATAGTCTTTTTACGTAAATGTATTTTTGGATGTCAACGCAAGTACAGTCAGCAAAAAACTTAGGTATATTAAAAACGTAATTAACAAAAACCCATTATATACCCAACCCACCCATTATGTCGTCCAGATAGTCAGTAAGTACCCTTTACATGTGAACTTTTGAATTAAGTTTTTCCTACAAGATAAAAAAACAGGTAGGTACACATGCTTAGGGTTATAATTGCCTGACAGGCTTGCATTCTCTTTTACTGGAATTGTGCACAAATAAACTAGATGGCGCTAGTAGTGAAACTCAATTATTATGTTTTCAATGAGTATATTCCTTGGTAAATATTTTTTACCAGAGAATATTATCTTCTATACCGTTAGTGGATAACTGCAATCAGTAACTGTATTCTTATTATGAGTATATAATAATAAATAACACGGTGGAGATTTTTTATATCTAGTCTATGGTAGCTATGCTTACAATTTCTGAACATAAGTAGGTAGGGTAGGTATTATAACTGATGTTGTCATATCATTATGTTTATATTTTAAATTAGAAAGAATACCGGCCGGCGAATGAGGTTTATCGTAACAGGCTAGTTGGCGCTGGGTATCTTATCGTCCGTTTGACAGCTTTGACATTTGCGTCACGTTTGTGATTGGTTAAATAACTAAATCAGCCAATCGCAAGCAAGGCTGTAATACTCGATACGGACCTCTCGATACTAACGCCATCTTGATCTAGCGGTATTTCGGCTGTCAAAAAACCCTCACTAAGACGGATTTACCGAAGATAATAAAAAAAATAGCCGTGACATACGAGTATGAAACTGAGCAAAATATCATTCAATAAAATACTAAAGCAGTAATTAGCAGACTACCCGAATTATGGTTTTTATTTTAATTTTCTTACCTAATCAACGCCATCTATTGAGATAACGAAGGTTTACAAGGAGGTGTATACTTAGAACACATAGATGGCGCCAATCACTGCTTCGCAGGAAAGTTTTGTTCAAGTGGGAATGCATTTATGAACGCTTGTGTACATAAACAAACAATAGGTTACCAAGAACCACATTTTAATATCAACTAACAGACACCCTTCGCTTTCCCCGCTAATCGCAAAAAAAACAAAAGCCCACTCAAATCTAGCGCCTACGCAGCGGACCGGAAGAGTGCGCGCGCTCATTTTGAATTTAGAATTAATGAATATTAAGTGTATACGCACACTTGTGTTGGCAACGCCATCTAGCGGAGTGTGAGACGATCACGCCTCCTTAGGGAGTTGCTTCGAAATTTAAATAAATTGAGACGGAATTTTAGTCTATTTATACGATGTTAGTGGCGGAATTAAATGAATGGTTTTAATCTGTAAGCCGTGGTGGCCGAGTGGTTTGACCTATGGCCTCTCAAGCAGAGGATAGTGAGTTTAAATCCCGGCTCGCACCTCTGAGTTTTCGGAAATCACGTGCGAAAATACATTTGAAATTTACCACGAGCTTTACGGTGAAGGAAAACATCGTGAGGAAACCTGCACAAACCTGCGAAGCAATTCAATGGTGTGTGTGAAGTTCCCAATCCGCACTGGGCCCGCGTGGGAACTACGGCCCAAGCCCTCTCATTCCGAGAGGAGGCCTGTGCCTAGCAGTGGGACGGATATAGGCTGGGATGATTTAATCTGTATCTTCTAAGCTACAACTACTAATATAAGAAAGTAGTAAACTTTGTGTGTTTTTATGTAGCGAGTAATCTCCAGAACTCTTAAACCGATTCTAAATATTCTCTTTCTAATGGAAAGCTTCGCTATTCCTAATTGGAATAGGCTACTTTTTATCCGGTGGGTGCAAGGAGCGAGTTGTCGTTAATTGTGGCGTTCTAAGGGGGAGGCAAGGGGGAGGCCTTTGTAACAGTGGACATCTTACGGATGATGATGATGGTTTTCTATCCGGACAGAATACACACACACACAGACGAAGTCGCGGGCTACAACTAGAAAGATCCAGTAGTAAATTACAAATCAAACTCACGAGTATGATGTAGTAATTAAAGTAGGATTTAAAACTATTATTCAGCTGTGAGTCGACCAGGAAATTTAGTTGCATGGCATGTAACATCAAAGGTTAATTTTACTTGCAATTAAATGTTACAATCGGTACTTTTGGTTTTTATTCTGATGTACATACAAACTGTCACAAAAAATGGGAAAACGATCGATCGGGAGACGAGCTGTCGGTAGGCCTCCAACAAGATGGAGCGACGACTTGGTTAAGATCGCGGGATCGCGGTGGATGCGGAAAGCACAAGACCGGTCTGAGTGGAGAGCCTTGGGGGAGCCTATGTCCAGCAGTGGACGTCTTTCGGCTGACATGATGATGATGATCGATCTTGGTAGATTAGGTACCTATTTATATATATTTGTACTAAAACCACATTATTGTGCTGTCAAGTGCAAAACTAAGTATCTATTCGAACCACTTAAAAATATGTTACTACGGCCTTATTGCGTCGGAATAAGTCTGTGGTAGGTAGGAATTATTTTAGAAACTTTGAATAAGTTTATATTTTTACACTTGACTGTACCACCTAGCTCAAAACTACGAACTATTAAATGAAGCGCAACATCCAGTAAAAACAATTTCCTGGACAATTTTTATCAAAGAGCTAGCGTAGATATTTTTAGATAAACAATAAGCATAACCATCCAGCATGAAATTCGATTGTGTCCATGACAAAGGCGCTCGCAACGATTCTTGGTTGCGTACGAGTGCATTATGAGGGTCGCGGACGATGATGGATTGCGGACAGTCACATGAGATTTGCCCCTACAACTGGGTACGCAAATTCAGCATTCAATCAATATTCTGTATTGGTTTTCCTTAGTTACAGATCCAGTGGATAATATTTTCCCATTGTATTTTCAACCGACTTCAAAAAAGAAGGAAGTTCTCAATTCGTCTTTATGTTTTTTTTTATGTTTGTTACGCGATTTTCGAAATTGAGAACAATCCTCAAATTTTATAAACACACCTATAGCGATTTTGGCATTTTTAACTCCAAGTTAACTATTTATATTCAGAAACTATCATATTTTGGTGAACTGGACCAGATGAAGAAGACCGTAGGTACCGGTCGGTACTCTATTAATAAAATAATATAACTATGCCGTGTTTTGGCCTAATGGAATCGTTGTGAGATGCACTTTGGCTATAAATCACTAAAAACCATGTAAAAATTTTTTTTTACAGAAATGAAACCGACTACGGTTAAATAATTTTCCACCGGCTTGAAATCGGTGCCTCAGCACGAGCCTGCAGGAGCGATTGAAGCCCAATATATAGTAAGTAAGTGAGATAGACGACAATAGATCCAAACCTGCTGGCTCGTGCTGAGGCACCGACTTCAAACTAGTAGAAAAATATTTTTAAGGTTTTTGTAGTCGGTGCCATTTTATTTTTTTAATTTGTCGGACTTCAGTGAGCTAGTTGAGAAAGCAAGTACATTATTTCATCGGAATAAGAACATTATTCACAACATTTGTATTACGATTCAATACCTGAAGGGTCCATCTGTCGTCTGTCACACAAGTTTTAAAACAAAACCAAAGTTACAGTCTTAAAAATTTCACAGAATAAGCATCTTCTTGAGCAAAAGCAATATAAATTGTCAAAATATATTAGTGATAGATAAATTATTATATAAAATATCAAACTGGTACTTAGACATTCGAATATTATATTAACAGCCTGCCAAACCGAATAACGACTCAGAACATAGTGTCTTCACTCTTTAACCTTGATACTTACATAATCCTGGATAGCACCGATGGAACCATATTTTCAAAAACGCAATTGAATAACAACAGAAACTCAAGCATTTTTAAATAAGGGTGTATTCTTCAATACGCGAACCATGTAGCCCAAGGCTGTATTCATCCCATAGCAGCCTCCGTAAATATTTGACAACGTTCGCCGCGGACTGTCTTATGCTTAATTTATTTTGACAAATCATCCCGCGGATAAAGGTGAGGGTTGGGTTTATTAGGTAAGGTATTTTGTGTTAAACAGGTGGGCTTTTTAAAATACAGTTTATTTTTGTGGCTGTACAAATAGGTAGGTACTGAAAAATAAAGTAGAGCTACTTTCTCTTCTTATTTTGTATTTTCTTTTTCATTTTTCTTGCTACATAAATGTACAATTTGGTACAATTTGCTAATAAATGTTGTTATCATCAACTTACTTAATTTATCATACGTTCATTTATGATCAAAGCTCTATAATAAATAAAGCTTTAAAAAATATACAATACATTGGCATGTAGTTAGTTGGTGTGTTTCAGTAAGTTCAAAATTCCGCTATAAAAATTGTAAGAAATAACTATGTGTATTTTTTTAAGGCAATTATATTCATTTATTTATTGATCAAAAAAATTAAATTATGAACTGTAAAAATTAATAAACTACAAAAAAACAACAACATAAACGGGTCAATCAACTTTTTTACCGACGCTAATCTGTCCGCGACATTTTTCAAAAAATTGCAGATTTTTGTAAGCAAACATGTTTTTTCTGTAATTTAATAGATGGTGTACATGAATACATGCCATCCTGCGAAAGTTCAACCTATTAAACCGTGTAATATCTTGTTGGAAGTACGATTTTTTGGTAACGCCAGAGACAATTTTGGTAACACAGGAGACGCCCAAAGTTGTCGTTAAAATAGTTGATTGACCCAAACCTGTGTGTATTTTGAATATAATACCTAAATTATATTATAGTAGCAGCTTACGGTTCTTAGGCGTTATTAGTTGTGTACAGTCGAGTTCATAAACTTGTGTGCAAATATTTGAACACGCTTCTACGCTGTTAACAATAGAGTCGTGTTCAGATATTTTTGATCAAATTTTTGCTCACAAGTTTATTAACTCGACTGTATGGTCAGAACAGATGATGTCCACGTAATGAGGGGGTATTGAACGTACCTAACGCTGGCCATCAGTACAGTCTATGGGCTGTCGTATTTTTGTATAATGAACAGCCCTGTCACTGCCTCCTATAAGGTTTCTCGGGGCCTTGTCATGTTTTAGAATTTGCTTTTAATAAGCTAATTTACATTAAGTATATTATTCGGAGTTTCCTGACCTTCTGTACAATAAACGAATTATGTATTAAGAAAAAGCTCAGACAAATAAATACTGCACATAAATTTCTACTTTCTATTATAAAATAAAGACACCTACCGACAAACGCATCGGTGTTGTATCTAAGAATCCCTGAAGCAAAACAGCGCTCAATCATGGCGACGCTCTACCATCGAGCATATATGCAAATATTGGAGTTACAACTCAAAGTTAAATAAGTTAGCCGCGGCCGTCCCAGAGGTCGCGACAGACGACATTCGGCCAGCCTTTATTTTACCTCCATCTAGCGTTCACAGGGTGGTCCCGTTTTAGATAAACTATGAGAATATTATGAGATTTTAGCTGTTGCTCGTAATTTTTTCCGCGTCCTGCAAAACCTTGCGCTTTCTTGGAGTAGAAACGAATAATATGTTTTTTTAATTATGTTCAATACTTCTACATATTATTCCTATATACATATAAGAAAGAAACGGATAAGATTTACCGCTCTATTATATATAAAATTAATACCTTACCCATTAACGGCGATTTAGGCCAAATTTTCTTTCTATAGTTTAATTATGTTTGTTTTTAACCCTTTAGTGGGTAACGCAAGATATTTGCCGTCATACGACTCAGATATTTTATTTTTTTCTCAATGAACGTTGTTGTATTAATAAAACTTTTGGTTCGCATAAGAGAACATACTCGTACCAATTTACGAAAAAAAGAATAGCAGATAAACGTTATTCCAACCCATGTTAAATGATGATTCTTAGGCCTGAACTTAGATTTTTAACTATCCTTACAATTGAACAAAAATGTTTGTAAATAAAATTTTGTTGCTGGATTTATCCGATAGTCACAATTCTCTACTTTCAGAGACAAGATTGGCGATATAAAGTCAAAAAATCTGTTATTTGATAATTTAAAAAAAATGAAGACGGCAATATATTTGCCACTATCCGTTAAGTGTCTGGTGTTTATTAAAGGAAAGGGTGGGTTAGGCTACAATTGTTATTGATTTATATATGGAGCAATAGCTTAATTCAATACTTCAAATTTGCCTTTTACCTTTATTGCTGAATTAATTAATTTATTGTTTTAATTATTTCTTATCATCTATTGGTTTTTAATTTATTTATTTTAGATACGTCGTACCACCCGTAGTTCCCCCGGCAAACTGACATGACGGTCTTGTCACTTAATGCCCTTGGCTGATAGCGGCAAACATATTGCCGTCTCATAATTCGGAAACCCTGCAATAATATATACATTTCTCTTTCTCAAAAATCATAAAAAAAATCATTCATGCTGTGCGTATCGTTAAAGTTCTCGATTCATTGCTTTTAAAAAAATAATGGTCAAAGGGTTAACAAAACTTAATTAATTTACTTTGAAGTATATCTCTATTTTAATTATATTTATACAAATGAACGTTCTATTATTGGTATTAATTTGTTAATCAAACATACCTAGTTATAATTAATGAATAGTTAGTATCCGGTAAAGCATTATAAGGGGTTGTCGCCACTGAGTTATCCAATCACTATCATATGAAGATGTTACAAATTTTTTGCCCAAAACACGATAATACAAGTATTATCGATTTTTCAGTCCCATCGTAAAGTTTAAAGTAATTCCAATGTTGAAAATCGCCCTGTACATACATGGGATAAAGATACGTTTGACTCGCGTACATAATATATGAGACGAGTTAACAAGCACGTTACGGACCAGCTACGATATGGCGTATCTCCCGAGACCCCTAACTTAGTGTTTAGTTATGAAGATACTCTAAACTTTTGGTAAAAATTCTAGTTAAATATTATCATAGTACGTCGAACCCGAATTGAGTGACAAATTTGATGAAACATCGAGGAAATTATTTAGTTGAGTCGAGTCGTGTTGCTTGCGCATTCGTTGACAAATTGTTTTGCTCTATCCTATCTATCTATTAAAATCAATAAATACAATAAACTTCTTCAAATAAATTGCATAACAAACATTTAATATTGATATACCTATGGCTTACCTAAAGATTCAATAAAGAGTTAGATTACTTAGATTCAATGATTTTAAGCTGACAATAGGTAGTTTTTGATTTTTCGAAACTCTG